>NW_028234405.1:15367367-15379867 GCF_977035675.1 Penaeus japonicus | reverse complement strand
ATGGAAAGACAGAAGGGTGGGTGGGAGGGGGGGTGGGGGTGAGAGAGAAAAAAAAGAACAACGCGAGAAGAAAAAAGAGGGGAAAGAAGAGAAGGGAATCATCAAAAAAGGGAAAAAAGGAGGGAAACGATGTGGGTGGAAAATCGGAAGGAAAATAAACTATGAGACTCAAGAAGTGTGGAAAAAAGACGAAGTGACCGGGGAAAAAAGGCAAGGAAAGAGTAGTGCGTGAGGGGATAAGAGAAAGAATCCATTAAGAAGAGACAAGGGGGTGAAGGGGAGGGGGGTTGCAAAAATAAGAGAAGATCATCATCAGCGATTACCATGGCAACACGTTTCGAATAGTAACAAAACACGCAATCGCAATCTTATCGTTACCTCAACACAATCGCTGCAAGTGCAACTGCACAGCCAGTTCTACACTCACAAAATCCATCTCTCCCACCATCTCTTCTGACCTCTCATCGTCACAAATAAACGCGTAGAAAGTACAAAAGAAGTCATTTGCAAGAAGTCCGACGCAACAAAGCTCAACAGGCTCTCCTTTCCTCTCCCCTGAGTACGCCACCAGACACGCAACTTCGTAACGATTGGTAATCTCGTACCTCTCTATTTCCCGAGACAAACCCCCTCCCCTCGGCTAAGCCTCCCCCGCCCTCCTCCCTAACCCCACTCCCCCCCATCCCTCTCCCCCTACTCGCACGGTGTTCCAAAAAAAAAAAAATATATATATATATATATATATTAATAATAATAATTGCAATACATGAATACATTTGAAAACATTTCCCGTTATTTCGTGTCGGCTGGCCATCATGCAACCTCCCCCAACCCCCTTCAAAAAAAGAATCTCATACCGAAAAAAATCATATCTATTTTTTTCCCTTCCTACTGTCAAAATCTCGCGTGCTTCGAAACCTTCCGCCTTTCAACCACATACCGCCCACTGAAACCTCTCCCCTCTCCCCCTACCCCTTCCCCTCTCCCCCTACCCCCTACCCTCCCCTCTCCATTCACCCTTCTTCCCCTTTCCTCCCTCTCTTCCAAACACGTAATACGTTTCCCAAAAATGTTTCCTTTATCACTTCATCTCTATTTCTCTATCCCTTCCACTCTTCCTCCTTTCCCTCTTGCTCTTTATTCTCTTACTCTTGTCCCTAAACCCCCTTTTATTCTCTCCCGCCCCTTTCCTCCCCCCACACCCTTTTCCTCTCTCTCATCCAATCAGTTCCTCATCCTCATCCCTTTCTCACCTTTGCCCCTCTCCTCATCTTCATTTCTTTCCTCCTTTCCACACCCTAATCCTTTCTTTGTGTCTCACCCCTTTCCTCACATTCACCCTTTTGCTCACCTTTATCCCTGTCCTCCCCACCATCTTTCCTCTCTCTCTCTCTCTCTCTCTCTCTCTTTCTCTTTCTCTTTCTCTTTCTCTTTCTCTTTCTCTTTCTCTCTCTCTCTCTCTCTCTCTCTCTTTCTCTTTCTCTTTCTTTTCTCTTTCTCTCTCTTTCTCTTTCTCTTTCTCTCTCTCTCTCTCTCTCTCTCTCTCTCTCTCTCTCTCTCTCTCTCTCTCTCTCTCTCTCTCTCTCTCTCTCTCTCACCCCTTTCCCCTTCTTCCTTCGCCTTACACGCAATAACTCTTCCGAAAATGTTTTCCGCATTAGGTTATCTACGTCCCGCTCTTCCATATTTCCATTTTCTTTCATCTTACAATGAATCACCTTCAATACACTTTCTTTCGTTGTTGTTGTTACTGTTGTTGTTTTTTTCCCCGTGCACACTCACGACATAACTTTTTCCATTCTTCAGTATGATACATGAGTGCGTTTTCTTTGTGGATCGTAAATGTCCGTAACTTTTATATTCCTGTCATTTACCTTTCGTGTTAATCTCATCCCCTTTCTCTCTCATTTTCTCACACTCACACATACACTCACTCACACACTGACACTGACACTGACACACACACTGACACACACACTGACACACACACTGACACACACACACACACACACACACACACACACACACACACACAATCACGCACACACAATCACGCACACACACTTACACATACCTACACATGCTCACACCTGAAAGTCAACACACGCACACAGAGACCCGCCTATACTAACGACAAAAAAATAAAGACCAAATCACCTCAAAGTTAAAATCTCCTCTATGCAATTAACGTAGGCGCACCGGAAAAGGCAACGTGTGCAACGACGCACTAAACACGACGTACAACAATTTGTATGTTCCCCTTCTGTCTTCAGTCAGTGTACTATGCGGCTGTCCCACTTTACACGACGACACACTGTACTGCAAGATAGTGGTGTTAGTTGCAAAGACACATGCAACGCAGATGCATCTTGAGGGCTGGCGTTCTCGTCAACTCCCTATCTGCTTTGCTCTTTACGCCTTCAAGTATTTACTTGCAGGACGGACTGACTGACTGACTGACTGACTGACTATTTAACTAACTAACTAACTAACTAACTACCTAAATGACTGACTGACTATTTAACTAATTAACTAATTAACTAATTAACTAACTACCTAAATGACTAACTGACTAACTAACTGACTGACCGACCGACCCCAGCGGCTCTTCCGTGCGTGCCGCGACTGATCCGATCCACCTCCCCCAACCCGGAGCCGCTAATGGTCGCAAAGCACACGGGGATTCAACGTTAAAAGTTCGAACCGCAAAACCACTTAAAGACCCGAGATTTCCTTTTTTTTACTCAAGCAGTAGGTCCGCCTGCAACCGCCGCTCCCCAGTGACCGCCTAGAAGCCACACTTCCCCTTCCCTCTTCCTCACATCCCCCCTCACGTCTCTAGCCTCTCATTCCTCTATTTTCCAATATCTCCTCTCTCTTCCCTACTCTCTTCTCTCAATACTATCTCTTCTCTAGATATATAATCTCTATCTTCTATCTTCTCTCTTTACTCTCTTTACTCTCTCTACCCTCTCTTCTCTCTATATATACTCTCTCTTCTCTCTATAGATACTCTCTCTTCTCTCTCTACCCTCTCTTCTCTCTCTACCCTCTCTTCTCTCTCTACCATCTCCTCTCTCTCCCCTCCCCTCCCCTTTCTCCCTTCTCTCCTCCCTCCCCTCTCCCCTACTCCTCCCCGGCGATCTATTTACGTCAGCAAGTGAACACTATTGAGCGCGGGGCGACAAGCTGATAATGACGGGCCCTCACTGATCTCGGCGGTCCGGGACTGGCCGGCATTCACTCGTGCATTGTGGGGGTGGGGTGGGGGAGACCGTGGGAGATGAGGAGTATGAAAGGGAAGAATAATAATATCGGAAGGATATTCCCTCCTCTTACACTTCCTACGCCTCATACTTTTTCTTTTCCCTTCTCCCTTCACTCCTCTTCCCGTCATCTCTCCTTTCATATCTCTTCCTATCATATTTCCTTTCACCTCCCCCTACCCACCTCTTCCCTTCACCGCCCCCTCTTCTTCAACTTCACCTTCTCGCACATCTTCCCTTCCCTCCTCCCCTTCCGTCCACTTCCTCCCCTTCCAGACCCCTCGCGACTGGCTGATTGGTCATCAGATCGGCAGAAGGATGCGGCTGATAACACACGCACTGTACATCAAGCGGGGTTTCCCTCTTCCCCTTCCCCCTTCCCCCTGCCCCCTGCCCCCCACCCCCACCCCCTTCCCCTCCACCGGTTCCCTATTTCGCTGATAATCTACATCGATAATCGCCCTTTTATAAGTAAAAAATAATAATGAATAATAACCGTGCCCCACTATAGCGTTACTCCCACCGTACCTTGTCACCCAACGTCCAGTGCGGTCGTCCTGGCCACTGCCGCTGCCGCTGCCACCCCTGCCAACACCCCTGCCATCCCCTATGGCTTTGGACTTTGATCACCGACAGACTCCCGAAGCATAAAATTGAATTCCAGTTGTTAGTGGAGTTGGTGCGAGCAAAGGCAGGGTAATAAATCAACAATCAAACGTAGCGCTACTTCTGCGAGATAAATGGATCACCGATGGCTCCATCACGTCCATTTCTACCCCTACCTCTTCCCTCACCTCCCACTCCCACTCCCACCCTTCCGCGTCAGCCTCATCCCCGCCCCCCGCCCCCCGCCCGACCCTCCAGGCAACTGACGAAGTCGTCTCGTGACTTCCGCCACTGAAGATGTGTTCAAACAGATGTCTATTCAATCGCTAATGCGCACATGTCACTCCGTTATTCCAACATCCCAACACAGCATGTTTTTCTCTGTATTACTAAAAAGCATCTCCCACCAGCATTATCACACAGCCTATCACTCTCACAGCATCTCCAAACACCATTCCTTCACAGCATCTCTAAACACCATTCCTTCACAGCATCTCCAAACAAGGAATCTCTTCACAGCATCCCAATACACACATCCGCCTGACTAAAATAAACACCAATTCCACCAAGACTTTCTCAATCGCAAATGGTAGGCTGTAGAAGTGACCAAATACTCCCATGATCGATTCTTTTATAACATGAATGCGTTCCTGGATAACGTGATGCTCCTCAACTTCCGGAGAGGGATAAAGTTTTCTCATTTGATCCACGTGCAAAATTTAACTTCCACCGAGGGAGGGAGGGAGGGAGGGAGGGAGGGAGGGAGAGGGAGAGGGAGAGGGAGAGGGAGAGAGGGAGAGAGGGAGAGAGGGAGAGAGAGAGAGAGAGAGAGGAAGATGGAGAGGGAGAGGGAGAGGGAGAGGGAGAGGGAGAGGGAGAGGGAGAGGGAGAGGGAGAGGGAGAGGGAGAGGGAGAGGGAGAGGGAGAGGGAGAGGGAGAGGGAGGGAGGGAGAGGGGGAGGGAAAGAGGGAGTATCCGCTCCTTATAAGTTTATGCCTAAGTCCGAACGTAACTGCACGAACACGGGGCTCTAGCACTGAACTCGGTCATCGTGTGGGGAACAATAGAGGTAGAGATAGAGGTAGAGGTAGAGGGGGGAGAAGAGAGAAATAGAAGAGGGAGAAGGGAGGAGAGGAGAGAGGGAGGGGAGAAGGAGGCGGAGGGAAGGAGAGGGGCAGGAGGGAAGGAGCGAGAGGGAGGAGAGGAGGAGAGAGGAGGAGAGGAGGAGAGAGGAGGAGAGGAGAAGAATGAGAAATAGATTGATAAAGGGTGAGATTTAGAGAAAGAGAAAAAGAAAGAGCAAGAAAGATAGAGATAGAGATAGATAGATAGATAGATAGATAGGAAGAGAGAAAGAGAGAAAGAGAGAAGAAGAGAGAGCGAGAGAGAGAGAGAGAGAGAGAGAGAGAGAGAGAGAGAGAGAGAGAGAGAGAGAGAGAGAGAGAGAGAGAGAGAGAGAGAGAGAGAGAGAGAGAGAGAGAGAGAGAGAGAGAGATAGAGAGAGAAAGGGAGGGAAAGAGAGAAAGGAAGGGAAAGAGAGAGCGGGAGGGAAAGAGAGAGCGGGAGGGAAAGAGAGAGCGGGAGGGAAAGAGAGAGCGGGAGGGAAAGAGAGAGCGGGAGGGAAAGAGAGAGGGGGGAAAGAGAAAGCAGGAGGGAAAGAGAGAGGGGGGAAAGAGAAAGCGGGAGGGAAAGAGAGAGCGGGAGGGAAAGAGAGAGACGGAAAGAAAGAGAGAGAGGGGAAGAAAGAGAGAGAGGGAAATAGAAAGAAAGAAAAAAAAGAAAGAAAGAAAATCAGTCTAAGACCGAGCCAACATAAACAGACAATATAAAATCAATATCGAACCCTCGTGTGGTGCATTCCTGAGTCACTTCTGACCCCCTTCCACTCTCCAGCCTTATTCCCCATGCCCCCCCCCTCCCGCCCCCCCGCACATCCCGGCCCTACCTTAAACCCTCACCCCCACCCTCGTCCTCGGCGTCAAAGGCGTTGCATGTTACGGGGCAATTTTGACCTCCCACGCATCCATAAAATAACGCTATTCTGTAACGATCAATGGACAAAAGGAGGGTTATGCCCTTTCATTTTAGTTTGTCTGTGTCTGTCTGTCTGTCTGTCTGTCTGTCTGTCTGTCTGTCTGTCTGTCTGTCTGTCTGTCTGTCTGTCTGTCTGTCTGTCTGTCTGTCTGTCTGTCTGTCTCCGTGTCTGTCTTCTTTTGTATCGGTCTGTCTCTGTGTCTGTCTCATCCTTGCATATTTTTTTTCTTCCTTTCCCTCACACATAGACCAATAAAAAGAACCACCGCAATACACTACGTAAATCACCCCGGTAATGCAGCGAGAGATGGCATGGCGTCTTCTACAGCCGTGACCTCCGCTCGTCGACGCGGCTGTCGACTGAGCACCAGCGCCGCAATAGGGTCACCTGCTCAATATAAAGGCCGGCAATAAAGTGGGGGCGGGGTAGGGAGGGAAGGGCGCCCCGTCGAGCCTAAGCGACCTTGGTGCCACTCAAAACCCCCGAGACACATGTGTTAGCACCCTGGCACCCGGGAGCCGGGCCTTTCCCCTCCCCCTCCCTCCCCTACACTAATGTATGACGTGCTGCGACTGCTGTTTGTGCGAAGGGACGAACAATTATCAATTCTTAAAAGTGACTGCCCCGCCGACGCGCACACGTTCCCTCGCGCGATCAAGCCGTTTAATCATCCCGCAAGTGAATTGGGGAGCCAGACCTTGTTAGTGTGATCAAATCAACTCCGCCAATCATTCCCGTCGTTTCGTTTTGATAGATGCAAATCTCGCCTGAAGCAATTGCACTGTCTTGTTCTCTTACCCCAGCCCCACCTCTCCCTCATCCCTTCAAGTAAAAGCAAAGGAAGCAAAAGTGTTGTTGATTCTGCGGGTGTCAACAAGCCAATGTGTCGCCCCGACGAGAGAGAACCTTCGTCCCTGTATTTGCCTTTGCCAGTCGAAGGCAAGAGACCCGCAAGGCCGTCCGAGGGGGTTGGGGAGAACGAGCGGGTGGAGACTCTCCTCCAAGACTGGCATTGAATCTTTTAGAGCTTTAAATTAGGAGATAATAATCAGAAGAAATATGAGATGATGCAGGTGGAACTGAGCAGGAGGCACGTAGAACATCAGATACGACTGTACTTCCTGTAGGGGACGGCGAGAGAAGAACGCAGTTTACGCAAGGGTGCCGAGTGCCAACCTGCAGCCTCCTCCCCACCTCCGCCATTTCTTCCCAAACACCGTGACGTACTTGTATACATATGGTCCCAGAAGATACATTTATGGTACAGTACGCATAAGAAACCTTACCACCGATTTCGAATCAAAACGACGAATGCGGAGATATCAACAACACAAAAATTACCGATATGCACACGGCGTTTTTAGAAAACAAACAAATGTCAAATCGCGACAGAGAACGAACAGAAGAGAGGATTCTTTCTTTTCTTTTTTTTACTATGCGTGTGGCTGTGCGGGAAGGAGGGGAGAAGGGGGAGGGGAGGAGGGGAAGGAAGGGAGGGACGAACTAAAATAACACACCAGAGAGAGGGAGACCCAGACCCTCCCCCCTCCCTCCACCCCACCCCAAACGCCCACCTTCCCCCGCCCCCATCCCCACTCACACCCTCACCCTTGCGACCCTGACCTCAAAACTATTTTCATTTCCAAACCGGACTCTGCTTTGCGTGGGCAATTCCCTCTCGCCTCGAATTTGCTTCCTTAAAGGACAAAGGATACTAATAAGGAAAAGGGTGCGCTATGCATTAAGACCCACATTAGATACAGGATGTAGGATACGCCTTCACATGGGCCACTCCTTCAGTGAGACCACACGAGTTTCCTATCGGCACCAAGCATAGTAAAGCAAACAATCTTACAACGCAGCATTAATCAACTCATGGGAAAGTGGGGACGTACAAAATGGAAGTCTCGACAAGCCTAGATTTTACAAGAAACGACAAGGGGCAAAAAAGTGAAAAATAAACAAAAGCATACCGACAAATAACAAAGAAACAAAGATATAACATCAATAAACAAATAGCCCGTGACGAACAAGAAAAGTGTGCTCGAAACATCCTTCCAAATCAGCTGTTAGGGAAGAGTATGTTAGCAGGTGTGTGGGGAAGCCGTCATAAGACTTAGCCATGTCGTCCAATGTCAGCAAGAGGAATTAGTCGCCATGAATGCCTACCGCACGAGGGCGACAAGCGGTACATCAGTGCCAAGTTTACGGCGAACTATGTGTCGTCCAGTGCCAAATGTGCATGGCACCAGATGTACTCCCAGAATTTTATTCGCTTTGTGGGCGTCAGTGCCGATCATGTGTAGCTTTATGCATGAGTGACAATGCCGTGAGGTTTATTTCAAAGCTTGTATACGCGTGTGTGTGTGTGTGTGTGTGTGTGTGTGTGTGTGTGTGTGTGTGTGTGTGTGTGTGTGTGTGTGTGTGTGTGTGTGTGTGTGTGTGTGTGTGTGTGTGTACATGTATGTATATATGTATGTATGTATACATTTATACATATTTATACATATACATGTATAAATATGAATATATATATATATATATATATATATATATATATATATATATATATATATATATATATATATATGTGTATATGTGTATGTATATATGTTTATATATATATATATATATATATATATATATATATATATATATATATATATATATATATATATATATATATATATATATAAAGATATAGATATATATATAACCCCTCCCCCCCAAAAAAAAACAAGACTCAAGTTTAACCCTCTGATTCTTGGCAGATAAATCTTTTCTCTGCCATAAAACCAGGCATGCACGGCAGTGTCACCCAACGCTTCAAGCAGCAAATATTGATCAACTGTAGCTACAACGTCATGACCTCTGCTCATCATAAGGTCAATCGGCACCCTTGACCTCGCCTTAGTGACGTCAGGACAAGCCGCCAACTTTTCTTTTCTTAGAGATAATAAAAGAAAAAAAGTATTTCTTAATGGAGAGGGGGGAGGGACAGACAGAGGGGCTCCGTATAAAGGGTTATCATGGCAGCTGAACTGGGTGGAAGAAAACATAGAATGAGGGTGGAGAGGAGAGAGAGAGAGAGAGAGAGAGAGAGAGAGAGAGAGAGAGAGAGAGAGAGAGAGAGAGAGAGAGAGAGAGAGAGAGAGAGAGAGAGAGAGAGAGAGAGAGAGAGAGAGGGGGGGGGAGGGGGGGCATACAGAAACAAACATACATAGTCAGAGAAAGACTGAAACAGAAAGAGAAAGAAAGCGACCGAGCGGCCCTCAAGGAAGTGGACAGCGTCAGACTTGACAGGCTAGAAATGTAGTGGCAGCGAGGTGGCACGAGGAGACTGGAAAGGAAGGGGGAAGGGGAGAAGGGGAAAGAGAGAGCATAGAAGAGAGAGGTGGGGGGCAAAGGAGGTGAGGGGAGGGTCAGCAGTTACGTGGTGTCCCAAGTTGGAGGCATGTGTCAATATCGGAGCCACGGGGCCGTGTCCCTTTTCCTTGGCTACCTTGGCCTTCGAAGTGAGACCTCTGCGCTCCTCTTCGGAAGAAGTCGTCGTGCTCTCCTACAGGCATTCTCAAGCCCTTCAACTTCCATGCCTCCCAAGCGCTAACCAGATGCACATAATTATACTAAATTACATATAATCATACTAAATTTTGGAACATGAATAAGAAAGCTGTACGGACTAGTGTTCATAATACCCCAATCCACAAAACCACTATATGCTGCAGAAACAGACCCAGAGAGCTACGTAATCTAACATCATCAAGAGTCAAGTGAGATGGGGAGTCCGTCTGTGGCTTCTAAATCCCCCCCCCCCCCCTCCTTTCTATACCTTCCATAAACCCTCCAACCCCTCTCTCCTGATTCGTCCGAACTACTTAATTCAGGTCGCGTCCCAGCCTCACCTCCGCCCAGGTGGGCTGTGGTGTCAGCGAAGTGTGTGGGAGGGGGGTCGCTATAGGGGAGGGAGAAGGGGGGAGAGGTGTTGAAGGTAAGAGAAGGGAAGGGAAGGGAAGGAGGAGGGAAGGAGGACGGGAGGGATGGGCGGAACATGTTCTAAAGGAAGAGAGAGCCAAGCCACTTGACCAGGACCTATATCCATCCTCTATGAAGACCCTTCTATTTTGGCTCTTACGATACCCCGACGTAACGCCCAAAAAACAGTCCCGAGAAATTTATAGACGGTGCTTCGAACAGATAATAAAAAAGGCGAAGTATCCCTCGCTCGCCCACCGTCCCCAGTAACCTCGTCCGCCATCGCTCTTACAAGTGCCAGGAGTACATCGACTTCCTCAGCTTGGGATTCAACATACATCCCACAAAAAATCCTGCGGAAGGTCCCAAGAACAGGCACGACCTAGTGACCGTGAAGATGCGCTTAACCGAGAGAGAGAGAACAAAAAAATGATCCTCCAGAGATCCCGTATGTACGCAAGGGGAGGGTCGGTTGACAGAGGGGCGCGATATTGACACATAATACCTCTCAGGGGAAAAGAGGAAAGGCCAGGAAAATCTATAAAAAGCCACACCATGACCCACAATCATTGGTCAAGCCAATGCTAAATAAAAAAAACAAAACAATTATTCCTCACCAAAAGTAAAGAAGACAAAAAAGAACAAAATCCAGCTTCAAGATACCTAACGCCCATTAACAACACTTTCAACCCTGCCATGATACTCGATACTATGCGCGACGTTGAGTGCCATGGGTTGGCTTCATTGGCCCGCCTTTGCTATTCCAGATACTCGTAGTTAATGGTGGCACTTCTCCAGGAGGTGCCATGAACGAAGAACTGGGGAGTGGCTTACCGTGATACTTTTTGCTTTACCTGAGATTCATTGTGATACGTATGATGTCCCCGTAGCTCTTTGATGGTGGGCATAGGACTGCTATATAGTTTATTTGAAGCGAAATTTTCTTTATATGCGATTAGTGATTCCCCTACCCCACCTCCGCACTTTCTCTCCTCTCTCCCTCTTCTTTCTTTGTTTCTATCTCTATCTCCCCATCAGCCCCCTCTCTCTATATATATATCTCTATCTCTCGATCTCTCTATCTCTCTCTCTCATAACCTTTTCTCTCGTCACATTCCAGCCAGCAACAAGGTTAAACTCGCCAAAACTTTCACCATTTGTGCGAATCGATGTCAACCCACTACGAAAGAAACAAATATGAAAAAATGAGCCTTTTCAACTAAAAGAGGAAAGAAGGAAGAAGGAAGGAGGGAGGGAGAGGGAGTGGGAGAGGGAGAGGGAGTGGGAGTGGGAGAGGGGGGAGAGGGGGGGAGAGAGAGAGAGAGAGAGAAGAAAGAGGGGGGAGAGGGAGAGGGGGGGGAGGGGGAGGAGGGAGGGGGAGGGGGAGGGGGAGAGGGAGGGAGAGGGAGAGGGAGAGGGAGAGGGAGAGGGAGAGGGAGAGGGAGAGGGAGAGGGAGAGGGAGAGGGAGAGGGTGAGGGAGAGAAACAGCCAGAGACAGTGAAGATGTCAAGAAAACCCGAAGAAACGCCAGGAACCGTCATTCCAACCCCCAAGGCACAACTCCTTCCTAATCATTCCTGACAGCCGAAATCTAATCAAGTCTTGAAAGGCCATTATTCAGTCTTCAGGACGATGAAACGAAATCATCAAAATTTGGATAACTTCGTGTGAGTGTGAGCGTGAGTGTGAGCATGAGTGTGAGCGTAAGTGTGTGTGTGAGTGTGTGCGTGAGCATGAGTGTGAGCCCGAGTGTGAGCCCGAGTGTGAGCCCAAGTGTGAGCCCGAGTGTGAGCCCGAGTGTGAGCCCGAGTGTGAGTGCGAGTGTGAGTGCGAGTGTGAGCGCGAGTGTGTTAGCCTGCGAGTGTTTATATTTATCCATATAAGTACAGATGTGCACCTGTACACACATACAGGTAAATCCATCTGTATACACCGCTGAGCTAACACCGTATGCGCGGCCAGTGCCTGGTTCGCAGAGCGGGCCAAAGCACAGGCGCACCGTTCACGCCGCCACGCGGGCCGGGAGGCCGAGAGGGAGGAAGTGCCGCAGTGCCAGGGATCAATCCCACCGCTGCCGCCGCCTCCCGCACTTGTACAACATCGATTTCGGCGTCAGTGGCAACGAGAGCACATGCACGCCCAGCGCTGACACCAATCGCGTCTTATCCGCTCCGATGAAGCTGCCCAATCCTCTGATAACAAAGATATGACGCGCGTGTGTGTACATGCCCTGTGTGTGACGAAGGGGGAGGGGGAGGGGGAGGCGAGGGGTGTGAAGGCTGAGACAGCAGATCGGGAGGGAGGGTGGGGATGAGGGGAGTAGCAAGGGGAGGAGTGCCAGAGAAGGGGGATGGGTAGTGCTAGAGAAGGGGGAGTGTCAGGGAAGGGGAGGGGGGGAGTGGTGCCACGGAAGGGCAGGGATGGGGAGTGCCACGGAGGAGCAGGGGGGGAAGCCAAGGGAAGAGGGAGTGGGAGGAGAGGGAGAGAGAGAGATCCCCGAGCACTCAGCCGAAACTTGGAAACGTTATTTCTGAGCGGATCGAGAGCTCAAAAGTACCAAGAAAAGGCGATGTTATTGAGGTGTTATACAACGCGGGCTGATCTCGAGAGTGGAAAT
>NW_028234405.1:15359867-15362367 GCF_977035675.1 Penaeus japonicus | reverse complement strand
TTTCTCCTTCCTCCCTTCCCCATTCTCTCTCCCCCTCTTCCCCATTCCCTCTCCCCTCTTCCCAATTCCTCATTTCTCCTTTCCCTCTCTCTTTCTCTATTTTTTCCCCTCTCGACCGCGCACCTCACACCATGAAAAGACACGCTCCTCGCAAATCCCCTTCCGCCCCTTTTGCTCCTCCTTCTCCTCCTCCTCCACGTCTGTCTCGAGGAAGAGGTGCTCGTCGGCAAGCCTTGCCCGATCTCGCGGACTGTCTTGTTTACGAACACCTCTTGAATTGACGTCTTTGCTCGAAAGTCGTAGTGTTTCTGGAATATCATGAGGCGCGACCCTGACTCCCAAAGAAACAAACATACTATTGCAACTCCGTTAGAAGTTATGGCCACTGCGAGTTCAACTGCTATCGGTGCAGATGATCTACGTCATCACGAACATCACTAACAATAGTAGCATCATCATCACCATCGATTACATCATCATCGTTGTTGTCGCCGATGTTATGGTTACATTCATCATCAGGCCATCATCAATCACCATCCCTCACCCCCTGTCCATCCTCCTAATGCACACAATGTATGCGAGCGCAAGCATATCTCCTCCGCCACATACCACCCAATACCGCAAGGCCTATTTGCGCAACCGGCCATCCTTCACCCCCCCACCCCCACACTCAGCCCCCGACGCACACATTATACTCATCTCACACATCCTCATCCTTACTCATATCCTCACATTACTCTCACTCTTACCCTCACTCACCCTCATACTCACACTCACTCACTATCACCCTCTTACTCACACTCACACTCGCTCTCAGCCTCAGACTCACTCTCACTCATACTCCCCCCAGCCCTACCTCCCACCCCCGCTCTAGGAGGGCCACTCGCCACCAATATCATTTATTCTCGACGCAACTCAACGACCCGGAGCCCTGCCAAAATACACTGTCCTTCATCTGTCACCATTATCTCTCTCTCTCTCTCTCTCTCTCTCTCTCTCTCTCTCTCTCTCTCTCTCTCTCTCTCTCTCTCTCTCTCTCTCTCTCTCTCTCTCTGTGTGTGCTCATCCTCGTTCTCCTTGTTCTTCTCCTTCACCTTCTACTTTTTCCTTCCTTCCTCCGTCCCTCCCCCCTCCCCTTTTTGCCCCACTCCTACCTTGCTACTCCCTCTCCCTCTCCCTTCCCTACCCCCATCCAACACACCTCTTCGATCTCCTAAAACACCCCCCCTTTCTCTTAGACTGCAATCCCCCACCCCATCCCACCCCACCCCACTCCAGCCACCCAGCCCCCCAGCCCCACCGCCGAGGCCCTTACGTAATTTTGGTTCCTCGGGTCCTCAAGCACCCTCCTCAAGCCCGGCCACGAAGACTCCCTGGCATCCTCGTCGTCAATCAGCGGTTACAACATACATCTGGTCTGCGTGGGTTAAAAAAAAAATGCTTGTCCGTTCGAAATGAGATACAGCGATGGAGGGTTTCGAGGGATCGGGGAGAGTATGCAGGACAGGGAGGGAGGGAGGGAGGGAGGAAGGGAGGGAGGGGAGGGAGGTAGGTAGGGAGAGGGGGGCAGGAGGAGAGGGAGAGTGAGAGGGAGAGAGGGACAGGAGGAGGAGGAGGAGGAAGAGAGAAGGGGGAGAGAGGGAGAGAGGGGAGAGAGGGGGGAGAGAGGGGAGAGAGAGAGAGAGAGAGAGAGAGAGGGAGAGAGGGGAGGGGGAGAGAGAGGGGAGAGAGAGGGGAGAGAGGGGAGAGAGAGAGAGAGAGAGAGAGAGAGAGAGAGAGAGAGAGAGAGAGAGAGAGAGAGAGAGAGAGAGAGAGAGAGAGAGAGGGGGGGGGGGGGCGAGCAAGAGAGTCAGCGAAAGAAAGCGCAAGAGAAAGAGTGCGAGGAGGGGAAACTCATTCGAGAAGCAGCCTCGTGAACGCAAAGGGCCGGCCGACCGCTCCTCCATATTCATAAGCGCCGGGGCGATCCTCGCTCGCTCACCCGCTCGCCTGATCAACAACCTCTAGTACTTGACGGTGTCCCTGCACGCGGCGAGATTGCCAAGGCATCTCGCTCCGTCGCGCTTTGACCTTGAACTCCCCCTGAAACTTAAAGCGGAGAGAGAGAAGAAGAGAGAGAGGGAGAGAGAGAGGGAAAGAGAGAGGGAGAAAGGGAGATAGTGGGAGAGGGAGGGAGGGAGGGAGGGAGGGAGGGAGAGGGAGGGAGAGAAAGGGAGGGGAACGGGGAGGGGGAGGGAGGGAGAGAGAGAGAAATGAAAATGAGAGAAGAATCCGAAATTACAAGAAGTTCTTGCATACCTCCTACTTCATCGTAAGATCTCTTCATTTTTTCGCTTCCCTTTTTCATTTCTTTCTTTCTCCTTGGCTGGTTGTTTCTTCCTTTCTTTCTCTTTACCCAATAAAAAAAAAATCTTTCTCCCTCCTTCCCTCTCTTACCCCGACCCTTACTCTTACTTGTTGGTGGCTCTCTCGCCGGCTCTCCCTCTCCCTCTCCCTCTCC
>NW_028234405.1:15344867-15354867 GCF_977035675.1 Penaeus japonicus | reverse complement strand
CCGTCCGCTTTACCCCCTACCCTTTCCTCTGCCCTCCCTTCACCCCATTAACCCCCTTGCCTTCCTATTCCTTCCTCCCCACGCGTTCCTCACTCCCAGCCGACTTTCAGCCTTTCATCTTGCCTCGTGCAAAATAGAAGCAAAGAATACACCTTTCTTGCCTTCGGTGGCCAGGGAGAATACCAATTAGAAATAACAAAAAAATAAAATAAAATAAAAACAAGCGAGGTCGAAAATTCCGGACGCAAAACATCCATGGCACGCCATTAAACCAGAAGTATTTGAATAGGAAACGCGCCCCGCCCCCTCACCCTCCCTTCCCCCCTCACCTCCCCTCCCCTTCCTTCCCCCTTTCATCCGTTCAACCTCGACTATAGGAAAACACGAAGCCGAAAGGAACGATGACAGGGAAATGTATGGTGCCATGGTGCATCTTAAAAAGCTTACTGGAAGAGATTAAGTGTATCTCGGCTGAACGGAAAGGGAAGGAATAGTAAAATAGGAGTGTATTTTGAAGTATGGTGTGGTTTTACTTGGATTGTGAGGCGTTTGCTGCAACAGACAAAGTATATACCGTGTGATATAATGTTTTTTTCACTTTACTACGTGATAGGCAGTGACTTTACTAATATTTACGCTGGCTTTATGACTACATTATTATAATGTTTGTCTCCGCGTTGGCAGTGAAGGTCACCAGATAATCAATTTTGGTTTACATAAAGATAAAACCAAGCAAACAAATTGACAAACTAGCACTACCTGACAGAAACAAAAAATGATAAACAGTTCTTTATACTAACTGTGAATAGGACAAACACACCCATAATCACACACACACACACACACACACACACACACACACACACACACACACACACACACACACACACACACACACACACACACACACACACAAAAACGCCGCTCAACCTATCGACCCACTCTACCTCTTTATATTGATTCCCGTCTTGGTGATCACCTCAAGTATCAGCTCTTCACTGGAGGGGGAGGGGAGTTTAGAGAGAGAGAGAGAGGGGGGGGGTAGTATAAACCACTCCGCCCTCAGGCTCCCTAAACTTCCCTACCTTCCCAGCCGTTGCCAAGAACTACCTGCCGTAGCCGAAGCAAATACTACTATTCAACATGAAGAGATTAGAGACATCGCGGCTGTTGTAGCACCGGTGCGCATCTCGGCAATCAGCTGTACCTGCGGGTTTCAGTCTGCGCGGAGGCTCGGCCGGTTTCCGTACCGTTTCTCCTGTTTGTCCGTGTTTATGCGTCCCTCCCCTGCTTATGCGATTATTTTGTTTTTTTCCTCCCCCTTTCCCTGCTCCTATTCCCTTCCACATACTGCTTTTTTCCGTCTCAGTCTCCGTCCCCGTCTCCTCCTCCTCTATCTTTCTTTCGCTTTCTCCGCCGGAACGTAATTTACACAAGAACCAATAACAGTCCGTTTTCAATCTCAAACCATCCATATCTTTCTCCGCTTTATTTTACGAGCGGTTTTCACGTCTGGCTGAACTATCCCTTACTCTGTCTCTTTATCTTTTCCTTTGCACTTTTCCTCCCTTCCGAGTCCCATCCTCGCTTCATCGCTATTTTTCTTTGTGTGTGTGTGTGTGTGTGTGTGTGTGTGTGTGTGTGTGTGTGTGTGTGTGTGTGTGTGTGTGTGTGTGTGTGTGTGTGTGTGTGTGTGTGTGTGTGTGTGTGTAATTTTCTCAACCTTACCTACATCCCCTCCTCTCTCTCTCTCTCTCTCTCTCTCTCTCTCTCTCTCTCTCTCTCTCTCTCTCTCTCTCTCTCTCTCTCTCTCTCTCTCTCTCTCTCTCATCATCATTTGCATAATAATAATGATAATAATAATTTGTAGTAGCAGTCGTCGTCGTAGCAGTAGTGAAAAAGAAGATGTAATAGAATAAAAGTAGAAGTAGAACTAAAAGTATAAGTAGAAATATAAGTAAACACAGAAATATTAATAGAAGTAGAAATAGCAACAATAATATCAGTATCATTATTTTCACTATTTCTCTCATCATTACCAATATTATCATCATCAATGACTGCATCATCATCTTCATTCTATCATCATTACTGTCATCACTGTCCTTAGCATCATCCTCACTACCAGAACCATTATTTTTATCGCCATCATTATTCTTTTTCCTCTGCCATTTCTTGAGCGTCGTGACGAGCCTCCCACACCAAATTTCTATCTCACTCCGCAGCATCTCCCTGGCCTTAACCAATCCTCTTTTCTTCCTCCTCCTCCTCCTATTTTTTCTCCCCTCTTGCTCCTCCCCCTCCCTTCGTATCCATCTTAATCCCAATCGCATTATCCCTCGCCGCTTCCCAGATTCCGGAAATCCCTTCCCAGCCCTTCGCTTTCTCTCTGGCTTCCTACACCCGGGATTAAAATAAGCGGCCCCTTCTTACATCCTTCTTTTGCGATGCGTCTAACACTCGTACTCATTCATAAATCAAATAAACCAACAGCCTAACACTCTAATCATAACACACTAACACCCTCGCACTGCAACATCGTAACAGCTTCTCTGGGACTGACAACCTTGACGCGCACATCCAGTACTTTCCACTGCTCTGCGTCGCAAACTAAAGTTTATACTTGACACCCTCGACGTAATACGTACTTCGTTGATATCATGTTACTATTTTTGTTTTTCTTCTAGGTACAGGCACTTGACCCGGCCCGGGACTCTTGGCTACATACTTGCAAATAAATACAGAGAAAGGCAGATATACGCTGATAATAATACCTAAATATCGTAATGTATAAAAAAAAAAACACGTTTTCATTCCGAGTTCGGAACAACCAAACTTACGATGGTATTATTAGCTACTGCTCTTGCCGTTCTTGCTATTACCCACGCCCATTCATCGGCGCCTCGGACAGTAAGTTCTCCGAGGACAGATTATTTTTCACGCTCGATATAAAAATTCTTCTATCCCTCTCCCCTCTCCCCTCCCCCCTCCACTACCTCCTCCTCCTCTACCGCAGCCAACGCCTCCCCGCTACACTTCGACGGCGGTCCGAGGCAACACACAACTTTAACCAGTGAAGACTACGTCACCACAACTACCTCCTTCGTCTACACGTGTTTCCGTCAAAACCTGCGTCAGTATGTCAGAACAATAACAAAGCGAAGATATAATGCTGCAAATACTATAAAAACATCACAAACTGCATTCTTTTTTAAACGAATAAAATGCTCTATGATGATCATCGACGCGAATTTCACCTTGAAAGTTTTTTTTTCCTCCGCGTGTCCTTCAAAGCGAGCACTACTATTGCTTGTAGACACTTGGCTGATGCCCACGAGCGAGCGGGGGCCGAGTAACGTGGGTTACTCGCCAGACAGCGGGGCGCAGAGCGTGTACACTGGCTGGGGCACTGCTGGTAACTGCGGGACTGGCACAGCTGTGTCAGGTGCCGGCTAGGGAACGGGGAGGGGGGAGGCGGCTAACCACCACACGCACCGCCACTACTTCTGCACCTCACACAGGCACTGCCGACGCTCCCTCTCGCCACCACAGCCGCGCAACCGAGCTTGGTTTTAACCCGCTTTGGGGGGCGTGGCCTAGTGCCACCTCCAGTCACAGGCAGTGTGGGCGTGGCCTTCAGGACGAGGGTTTTACCGCCCCTTTGGCAGTTGCGATCAGGCAGTGTAGTCGCGCGGGTGGTACTGACATTTAGCAAGAAGTTATAACTCGAGTGACCATCAAACTCCCACCACTCAATTAGGTCAAAGGAGCAATTTCAAAGAGAAAAAATAAATGGTGTTTAAGCGATCCAAATCGGCGTTTGAACAATTACAATTGCTGTCTTAACTTCAAATTACCAGAACGATCGTTAGATTGAAAAAAATGCAATGGAATTTACAATAACGCGAGTGCTCAAGACTCAACAACAGATAGTACCAAGACTATCTGAGTTAGTCTTCCCACCTGTGCCATAGCAGAGCCAGTTCGCAACATTGCAAGGCACACCGGGACGTCACCACCGGCCACTCACCGCGGCGACCCGATCCCCAGCACCTGCCGTCCCCACGGACGAACGAAGGTAAGTAACGGTTACACACAATGCATGCTATCTTGCAAATCGCTCGAGCACTCGGCGACTTCCGTAGAAATTCCCAGGAGAGCAAAGTAACTTCCCTTTCCGGGAAGACGAAGAGCTGGCATATTGTCCACCTGCGACTTCAACGATCCCGCTACCTGTATGGGGGGGGGGGGGTTGGATAGTGAGAGAGTGGGGGAGGGGGGAGGGGAGGACAAGATGGGGACGTGTGGGAGAGAGGAGGAGGCCAGGGTGGAGGTGCGTACGAGGGGGATGATGGAGATGGTGCAGATGGTGACGGTGGTGATGCTTGAGCCGAGGGTTATACGATGGTGGTGATTACACACATAGCAACGTGGTGGAGGTGATGGCGAGGTTGTGGAGGCGATTACAAAGACGTTATGATGAGTTTGTCAAGAGCAAATTTTACGTTAAAAAAGAAGAGATACCTCGGAGAAAAGCGAGTCATGACATCATTCTCTTGATAAAACTCCGAAGAGCGCGACTTTCTTGGCAAAAAGGCTCGTACGTTTCACTCAACGGTGTGATCTTCCTTCAAAAACAAACAAAGCTTTTAAGTATCACTCTCACTAGCATCTCGCCCCTTGTCCTAACAATGTTCTCCTCCGATATGTTTACTCTGTTAATTTGCTTTCGCTCCTACGCACACGTGCACACGCACACATACCTACACGCCCCCCTCAACCCAATCACAAATCCTGAGAAAGACGCACCCGCGCACGCACGCACACGCACACGCACACGCACACGCACACGCACACGCACACGCACACGCACACGCACACATACACATACACACACGCACACACAAACACTAATACACTCCCCCATCACCCCAACCCCACACCCCTTATTCCACCCCTACCTTCTAAATCTATTTTCATGCCAGCGGAGCGGAATGGGAAGAGAAAAAAGAAGTAATAATGGCGAGGCTGACGATGTTCAAAATAAATAGGTGGAAGGTTCAATGGAACGGCAAAGGAGGAGGGGAGAGGAAGGGGAGAAGGGGGGGAGGAGGAGGAGGAGGAGGAGGAGGAGGAGGAGGAGGAGGAGGAGGAGGAGGAGGAGGAGGAGGAGGAGGAGGAGGAGGAGGAGGAGGAGGAGGAGGAGGAGGAGGAGGAGGAGGAGGAGGAAGAGGAGGAGGAGGAGAAGATTAATAATGATAAAGATGATGATCTAAACCCCTACTACTACTACTACTACTACTATTACTACTACCACTACTACTTTCACCACTGATAAAACCAACGATTCTCCCCAATCATTCCCATACCACCGCACCATAAAACCCTCGCCCACCGCTCACCCCCCCCCCTCCCCGTCCCACCCCGACCCATCCCGCCCCAGAAGACAAAGTTTGAAATGCTTACTTAGTCGAACAGAACTCACCAATTACCAACTCGCTTGAACTCCTCAATCAGTAGTCAAAGCGGCTCTTCAGATACCCAACCAATTAAGATGGATGTCTTAAATCAGTGTTATCGGGGAGGAGGAGGGGGTGAAGGAGGGGAGGGGAGAGGAGAGAGGGAAAGTGCATGGGTGTATGAAAGAGTAAGAGTAAGAGAGAGAGAGAGAGAGAGAGAGAGAGAGAGAGAGAGAGAGAGAGAGAGAGAGAGAGAGAGAGAGAGAGAGAGAGAGAGAGAGAGAGAGAAAGGGGGGGGGGAGATAAGAGAAGAGAAGATAAAGGAGAGAGGAGAGAGAGAGAGTGGAAATAAGGAGCGAAGGAAAGAGAAAGAGAGGAAATAACGAGCGAAGGAAAGAGCAAAACACGAAAGAGAAAAGACAAGAAAAAAGAAAACTAGAAGGGAGAGAGACCCAAGATAAACAAACCGACAGACGTAATACACAGCGAGAATTCATGACCGAGAGCAAAGGGGCAAGCAGCGGCGGCCAACGGAGCCATCGATCTGGCCTAATGACGGAATTAAGCCCCGAGTTACAATCCGCAGTTTACAACACAAGCCTCCATTTACATCTCCCGACCGTGGGATGAGAGTGAGGCGACTGAGGAGGGGGATGCCTTATTCTATGCAGGAGACAATGGAGCAGGAATTCAAACATGGTAAAAGAGCATCACGGGTATGCGAAACTTTAAAAATAAAATGTAGTGAAATAAACGAACAAAACATACTCTGGGTCAACACAAACGAACAAATACAACGGCCAAGTACTCCACATCTGGATACCCTCCAATGCAAGAGTATGAACGTTAAATTTACAAAGGTAGTGAGTAAGCGCCCAACATCTCAAATACAAACCAAACAAAGTTCTTTTAATTTGTTATTTTGCGCGGGATAGCCTCATTACCTCGGCTGCCAAAAGTCTACGGCATTCACATTCCACATTTCACTTACCCCCCTCCCCGCCCACATTATGTTAGTTTAGTCTGTGTTAGAACTTTCAAACGTTAAGGTTTCAGTCTAACTGCAACTTGTCATCTCCAATGAACAATGAAGTCCCCAGATAAATGTCCTGACTACCGCTTCGTAAGCATAGGCAAGTGTGTGTGTGTGTGTGTGTGTGTGTGTGTGTGTGTGTGTGTGTGTGTGTGTGTGTGTGTGTGTGTGTGTGTGTGTGTGTGTGTGTGTGTGTGTGAGTGAGTGAGTGAGAGTGAATGTGTATGTATATATATGCGTGTGTGAATAGGTATGTGAATGTGTGTGTTTATATATATGGTGTGTGAATGTGTGTATAAGCGTTTGGAATTGTAAATAATTTATGAACAATATTTTTGAGCTCTAATTCTCATTGCAGACAGAAAAAGGATAATAATACCATTAACTTCTATAACTCTTTGCACACAAAGCATTTTCTTGTGGCAAAGGGCTGGGGCAGCGAAGGTGATTCGATTACCGATGAAACTGAATTTAGAAAAGTTACAGTGGGACACGGGTGGCCATCTATTTGTGTAATGTCGTTTAAGACTGTTTTCCAATTTTACAATGCATTATCTACGGCTCATAAGTCTTTAATTTATGTATAGAATTATCAAATATTAACAATAAAAAATGCATTAATTGCACCCGAATAAAAGATATATAAAATCCCCAAATGGAATAGCAGCGGGTTACCCGTTGTAAAATAATTTTGAAATATATATATATATATAAAAACATTAAAACTCTAAATTTCCGTCTTTCATTGTAACTGTTTTCGACATGGAGGCACACGTTGTTTTTTCATAACGTTTTAGACACTAATAAAAACAAACATTTGGAGATCTGTGCATTTCAATATTTTCGTAAAAACGAAGTATCTATCAACGTAATAATAATAACGACACTGATAATGATCAATCGCAAAATTATACGAATGGCAATGACTATGATAACCATAAAAAGTATACCAACAGGAGCAGCAATGATAATGATAACTATCAAAATAGTGAAAAGGCAGCTTTGTATTCTCTAAATCCTAATGACTTTGAAGTGTAGCTGGTCTGGTAAGGTTGGCTTCACCAATCTAACAGTTTTGTTAAAGCCTATATTTATTATCTGCTTACGACATGTACAGACAGAGCAGAAGCTGACATACTGTAGTTAAAACTGATCCCTCTGCTTTGCTCCAGGTAGATCTGCCAGCCTTACTGCGCTTGATAAAAATAACTGATAAATCGTGAAGGCACGGTGGTAAACAAGATGGTAGTGGTAATGTTGAAAGTTGGGTAAGTCTGAGCGAATGCGAAGATAGGTGAGGGGTAAGCGGGATAGTGAGTAAGTCAGTGTGGAAAAAAAAAATATGAGAGTAGGCCTATCCCAAAATATATCCGAAAGAAACCAGGGGTGATATTTTTAATTATACTGCACGAGGAGGGGCTGAGCTAGCTTTCATGTCACGGTTTTAAAGGTGAAACAATCATGGGACACACAAAACTGCATAAAACATAGGAAAAATATTCCCTGTATCAATAACAACTTTGGTATGTTCTACCAGGTTACTAAGGGCATCGTCTCACTTATGGAACTTTTTTGGGAGCTAGGCTTTTGAAACGAAAACCCACTTATTCTTGCCTATTGGGAATCGTATATCTGGAATTTAAAGCATGTAATTACATAACACCTTTCATATTTTCAGTCTTATCCTTTTCCCACTTCTCCCTCTCCCTCTCCCTCTCCTTCTCCTTCTCCCTCTCCCTCTTCCTCTTCCTCTCCCTCTCCTCCTTCTTCTCCTTCTTCTCCTTCTTCTCCTTCTTTTCCTTCTTCTCCTCCTCCTCTTCCTTCTCCTCCTTCTCCTTCTTCTCCTTCTTCTTCTTCTCCTCCTCCCCCTCGTCCTCCTTCTCCTCCTCCGTTCATATGGCTTGCGTGCAACAGCAGCGATAACAAAACACACCACCAAGCTCCACAATCTCATCCAGCCTCGTCAAGTTCATCCGGCCTCGTCAAAATTCTCTCGCATCTTTCATTCTCACATTCCCTTGTATTTTTTCCCCTGAAACGGCCTCTACGAATACCAATAAAGGCAACAGAAAGACATGTGTGCGTGCAGGATACCTCCCATCCGCCTACCTCCCCTCCCCTCTCCCAGACTCCCTCCCTCAACTTGCAACATAAAGAGGACAACAGGATCGCTATCGGCTCGTGGGTTTCTTGGTTGCAACTTGCACGTCACGCTATCTTCCTTTCCGCCGCCACAGCGTTCTGAACATCTGGAACGTCTCCTGCTACGAATTAATTTCATTTATATGCAAATGCTACGAGTTGTCTCTCAAGCCTATCCCTCTACTTTCTTTCGTCGGCTCGGCCACACGAGCTAAGGACTCGCTCCTAATCCCACTTGGTGTGAAACCCGTGCCGATTATGCAAAATGCGTTCCGAGCAATAAGATCCTGTGTTTGGTGTAAAGCAAACTGCGTAGTGAAGCTCCGTCGAGTTTAAGTGAGCGAGCCTTTAGGATGCAAATCCGGAGCCCCTGCGAAGAAAAATTCCAGCGAGAAGAGAGGCTACATCAACACTCGGAAGACAACTCCACGGAATCAGGCCAATCCTTGAGTCGATTCCCGGTTCCCACTTCCACTCACACTCGCCACTCTCAACTCCCCACACCCCACTCCCCACTCCCACTCCCATTCCCACACTCCACACCCCACACCCCACTCCCACTCCCACTCCCACTCCCATTCCCACACTCCACACCCCACTCCCACTCCCACTCCCACTCCCACTCCCATGCCCACAGCCTCCTCCCAAGGGCTCACGGACTTACGTCTCCTTCGACTTGGCATTTAGCGAGGCTCGACCACTGGAGGATAGACAGCCTTGTAACGATCCCTTTGAGTCAGCAGAACCAGGGTAGCTCGGTAGCTCGGGGTTGAGTGAGAGAAGAGGGAAGGAGGGAGAGGAAGGAGAAGAGGGGATAAGGAGGGGAAGGAGGGAGGAAACATGGGAAGGAGGAGAAAGAGGGAGGAAACAGGGGAAGGAGGGGATGGAGGGAGGAAGGAAAGGGGGAAGGAAGGGGGGGAGGAGGGAGGGTGGAGAGTGGGGAAGGAGGGAGGGTGGAGAGTAAGGAAGGAGGGAGGGTGGAAAGTGGGGAAGGAGGGAGGGTGGAGAGTGGAGAAGGAGGGAGGGAGGAGAGAAAGTGGAGATAAAGGGAAGGAGGAAGGTTAGGAAGAAGGGACTAAGGAAGGTGGTGAATGAGAGAGGGAGGTAGTGAAGAAGGAAGGAGATGAATAGGGAGAGGGTTGTATAGGGGAAAGGGGAGGTGGTGAGAGGGAGGAGCGAGGAGAGAAGGAAAGGGGAAGAAGTAAGGAAGAGGTGTGGAAGAAGACGGGGAAGCAGGGAAGGGGAAAGTAGCGAGAGAAGAAGAGGATAAGGCGAGAGGGCGTGAGGAGATGCCTGCGAAATTTCTGGCTTGCCTTCCGTCCTCCCAATCCACCCACCCACCCACCCACCCCCTAAACCCAGCAAC
>NW_028234405.1:15319867-15339867 GCF_977035675.1 Penaeus japonicus | reverse complement strand
AGTGGAAATTCACGAGCCTGGACGGGGCTCGATCTGCCGACCGCGGGGATGCGAGGCTGGTGCGCTATCCATTGCACTACCAGACGGTTGTGAAGGTGGACATGGAGATGGATATGATGGAGATGGTGTTGGGAGGAGGAGGAAGAGGAAGAGGAAGAGAAAGAGGAGAGGGAGTGGGGAGAGGGAGTGGGGGGAGGGAGTGGGGGGAGGGGGAAGGGGGAGGGAGAGGAGAGAGAGGAAGAGGAGAGGAGGGGAAGAGAAGGGAGAGGAGAGGAGGGGAAGAGAAGGGAGAGGAGAGGGAGAGGAGAGGGAGAGGAGGGGGAGAGGAGGGGAAGAGGAGGGAGAGGGGGAGAGGAGGAAGAGGGAGAGAGGAGGTGGAGGAGTGGGAGGAGGAGAAGGAGAAGGAGGAAGAAGAAATATAAGAAGAAAAGAAGACGAAGAAGAAGAAATAAAGAGAAAGGGTGAGAAAGAGGAGAAGAAAGTGAGGAGGCAAGGAGGAAAGCATGCTAAATACCACACGGCCCAATATAAGCTTATAAGCAGGCGAGGCTTTCACCCCTAACGACGACGTCCCCGAGCCAGGGCGCCATGACGAGCGTGTCTCCCGGTCGCGAGAGGGCCGCCGACTCGACAACGGAATAGGGGCCTTGTTTTTGATTGATGGCGGGGAACGCACCAAGAGTTTCTCACTTTTCAATTTTCCATCTTTCGATCAAATAAATTATATACATGCGAGAGTGTGAGTGTGGGATGGGGAGTGAGAGATTGAGAGAGAGAGAGAGAGAGAGAGAGAGAGAGAGAGAGAGAGAGAGAGAGAGAGAGAGAGAGAGAGAGAGAGAGAGAGAGAGAGAGAGAGGGAGAGAGGGGGGGAGGGGGGGGAGGGGGGGAGAGAGAGAATGAGAGAGAAAATTAGAGATAGAGAAAAATGAAATGAGAGAAAAAGAGGAAATGAGAGAACGAGAGAAAATGAGAGAGAACGAGAGAAAATGAGAGAAAGAGAGAAAATAAGAGAGAGAGAGAGAGAGAGAGAGAGAGAGAGAGAGAGAGAGAGAGAGAGAGAGAGAGAGAGAGAGAGAGAGAGAGAGAGAGAGAGAGAGAGAGAGAGAGAGAGAGCGCACCCAGAGCAACATGTGCTACCTATATGTTTCTGAAGCGATCCTGTATACGTGCCAGATGCTGCGTTTCTTATTCGTACTGATCCTCAAGTAACATAAGTTCGGCTTTAAGATAGCAAAGGGGTTTGTGGTTCTGCCCATTCCCCTGCCCTCCCATTTCTCCCATCCCACACTCGTCCACTTCCCCTACCTTCTTCCCCTCATCCCTCTCCCCTCCCCCTTCCCTCCCCTCTATTAACGGTTTTCCATTCTTTCTCCGATGTCGCAATTGTGGTCAGGCATCACATCTGCCGAGAGATAAGTGCCTCTCCTTTCAATCCGTCATCCTATTAGCATGCTTTCCAGTCATTCCACACCGTCTCGGGTCGCGGTAAAATCCCCCTTTGCTTCCGTTTTTAATCAAACCAAAATTAGCAAATTACGGTTTAATTGAACAGCATGTGGATCGGCCGGCCGGTAAGGGATATACCTCTTTGTACCCATATTCCCAGCCAGGTTGGCAACTCTCCTGGTATTCCGAACTACCAATTAAATTGCCGAAGTAGGATCAAAAACGCCAATCAAAGTCCTCTGGCCGCAGGATCAGATATGTCCTTTATTCCTCTCAAAAGCACAGAATCACAAACGAGCAGGCTTCAATCTGCTTCCTTAACACAGACTCTGTAAGGTCGGCTAACATTTCGATGAATCCCGAATTTGCCAAACTAACATGGAATGCGAACCGAGCCACGTCGTTTTGGGAAATAAAACAAAGAAAGTAAACAGGAATAAATAAAAAATACATATATATACAGAAAAATCAGAGAGTAAACATAGTGAGTAAACAGCCTCCCCTTGCTATGTGTTCAGCCTACTTTCCAAATAAAATTGCTCTAAAAATAAAAGAAAAAACTAATCGGTCAATTCTGCTCAAGTCTTTATCAAATGCCTCGTCGGGGGAAGAGGGGAGGGGGGTGGGAAGAAGGGGAGAAGGGAGGGAATGGACGAAGGGACGAATAGGGGAGGATAGGAAGGAGAGAGAGGCAAAGGGACAGACCAATTAAAGGGAGAGGGAAACGGGAAAGGGAAAATGAGAGGGAAAGGGAAAGGGAGAGGGAGAGGAGGAGGGAAAGGGAGAGAGGAGGGGAGGGGAGGGGAGGGGAGGGGAGGGGAGGGGAGGGGAGGGGAGGGGAGGGGAGGGGAGGGAGAGGGAGAGGGAGAAGGAGAGAGAAAGGGAGAAAAAGAGGGAAAGAGAGAGGGAGAGCGAGGAGAAGGAAAAGAGAAGAGAAGAGAAGAAAAGGGAAAGGGAAAGGGAATGGGAATGAAAAGGGAGAGAGTGAGAACAAGAGAATGACCGACTCAAGAGGCAGTGACACTGACAGAGAAAAGAGAGAGAAAATCTGACAGAGAAGCAGAAAGAGAAACAGACAGACAAGGCGACATGCAGATATATCCGGACAACTCGAATGCTAACCAGCAAACGCCTCTAACATTTACCCGCATCCTGATTTCCTTGACTAAAAAAAAACACGTTTTCTAAGCTGGTATCATCTCGCCGCGTTAACATCCGCATATCAAAACTGAAGCCAAAAAAAAAAGTTATGAAAAAGGCAAAGGAAACAAAAAGACGGAAGGGATAGGAAATATGAAGAAATGTCCAGTAAAGATAACAAAAGGAGACGGAAAAAAAACGAGAAAAATGTTTCCAATCTGCAGAAGTGTAATTAAAAAAGACCGCCTTAATCAACCCCCAACCGCAATCTTCATCCACACAAAATTCACCCCCACCTCACCCAAAAAAGATACTCTCCCCACCTCTCCCTCCCTCTCTCTCCCCCCATCTCTCTCTCTAACCTTTCTCTTTCTCTTCTTTTTCTCTCTCTCTCCAATCCCCCACCCACACAAGACACCCCCCTCCCCTTTCACGCCAATCTCACCTTTACACCCCGTCCACTAAAAAGGTACTCCCCGCACCCGCCCTTCCTCCAAGGTCCCCCACCCACACAAGAGGCACTTCTCCCTCCCCCTCCCCCATCCCCCAACCCCACTCTTACTCTCAACCGCTCCCTCACCCCACGTACCCCACCCCCACTCCGTCCTCTTTCGACACAGCTTTGCCTGTGATGAAGCCAATCGCAATCACAAGCAAACGTCCCCAAATCAAAGCCGATTTTTTTTCTAAGAATGAGGAAAAACATGAAAATAGATTTCTTTGGCTTTGTCTGGTCCTGTCCCGGAACAGAGAGTGACGAAGAGAAAACATAACGAGTGAGAACCGCAAAAAACAGGAGAATAGATAAATATAAATAAATAAATAACACCAGAGGGAAGATTTTGCAGTATACACGAGAGAGGGATGAGAGCGGGAGAGAGAGGGAAAGGTAGGAGATGGAGACGGAAATGGGGTTGGGGAGGGAGAGGGAGATTGACTGATTGAATACGTTTATTTGGTCCAAATGGTAATAAAGGGCTTACAGTTATAGACAGTTTGTTGGGCAGACCGAGCTATTTGATATCATCATCTCAAAGAACCCTTCCTAAAATTCTTTATGACGGTATTAGATTTGTAAGTTATACATTGTAAAAAAAAAAGGATTATTAATGTAGCAAAATTCACAGTGATGGTTACAAATTATGCCAAAGACGATGTTTAGCTAACTACCGTAAGCACTAATTAAGAATTTCTTGAAAATACTTCAACATCTTACAGAGAAGAAAGCAGTAATTTGTGTGATCTCGCATCTTGATCCGCGCAATGGTTCGTACAGAATTCTTCTGAGCAATAACAAGCTGCTCAAGCACCTCCCTGCGAACACCGCCTAGAGTGTTTGATAATAGATTAGGTTTGGGTATACCAGCGAATAATACAGTGTCGGGAGAAAATCAGTGGGTATCAGGTCACGTAAGAGGTACACAATTCCACTTTGAATTTACGATGTCATTAATATAAGAAATGATAAGGGCCAAGAATCAAGCCTTGAAGAACGCCGCAGTTTACATTTAGTTTTGCGGTAACTACAAAAATAGGCGTGTGTCACTCCCCCCTGACGCAGTAATGTTCTAGCTTGTCTAGTAAAATGGTACGATCAAGAGTGTCGAAAGCCTTTGCTAGCTCCAGAAATATTATTACGGTGTACTGTGAAGGATAATAAAGTCGGGGAGTCGTTTCAATTTGAATCCAAATTGACAATATGTTGGTATGCTATGTGCAGCGATATATTCTCAAAGTATGTTGTAAACAATCCTTTTAAATAGTTTGCTTAGGGAGGTAAGACTGTATGTCGAAAATTGCCTGGTTGACCGCTTTGTCCGGACTTATGAATTGAGGTAATTTTAGCAATTTTCATTGCATCTGTAAAGAGAGAGAGGAGGGAAGAGAGGGAGAGGATACAGCAAAGGGAGAGGGAGAGGTTGCAACAGATGGAGGGAGGAAAAGAGAGAGAGAGAGAGAGAGAGAGAGAGAGAGAGAGAGAGAGAGAGAGAGAGAGAGAGAGAGAGAGAGAGAGAGAGAGAGAGAGAGAGAGGAGGGGGGGAGGGAGAGAACAAGAGAGAACGAAAGAGAGCACGCAAGAGGGGCAGGGCAGCACGCGCGAAACACGGACGAAAGAGCGCGGAACAAAAGCCAGCGAGATGCGGAAGAACGAGCAGAGAGGTCAGCTGCAGTGTTGCTTCTCAACCGCCATTCGAAGGGAGGCACGTTCCGGGGGGGGGGGGGGGCACGCAATATTTTTCTCTCTCGTTCCAAAACACGCATGTCAGGCGAGACGAGGCATAATATTTAAAAAAAAAATTAAAAAAGAACGGGAGGTTGAGAGAAAGCTAAAGAATATACATTCGCAAAGAAAAAAAAACAAAAAAGTATATTCAAGTAACCAACGGAAACGTTATATTGGAAATATAACCAAAATAACCTAAACAAGAACGAAAGAGAAAAAAAAACACTTAAAATTTAACGAGCAAACTGTTTAAAGAATTAGAGAAATTAAAGTAAAATTCTTCAAATGAAAACAACTCTACTCCCCGTGCTCCCCGTCTCGTAAGATAAACAGATGAGAGTCACTTTTCCTCCCTCTGACGTCACAGGAGGTCGTGAAGGACCTTTACGAAGGCTCAATTTGTTCTGAAACTAGGAAAAGTCTTTTGCTTACGCTCGTCGTCTCTTTTTCTCTTCTCTTTCTCAGCCTCACTCTCACCCTTTCGCTCATCCTTTCCCACACCCTCTCCCTCACGTTCTTTCTCACCCTCACCCTCCTCTCACTCTCTCTTTCTCACTCTCACTCTCTTTCTCACCCTCACTTTCTTTCTCAACCTCACCCTCACCCTCACTCTCACTCTCACCCTCACCCTCACTCTCACCTCTACCCCCATCCCCACCCCCGCACTTGCCCTCACTCATGCCAAAGATCGGAGTCAGGATAACTTAGTTACATCATCCTTTTGAGACATAAGTAACCACTTGTCTAATTAACTTGTCGAAGTCAGAATGATCATTCTTACCCTCACTCTCACCCTCACTTTCACTCACCCTCACTCTCTCACTTCCTGCCTCTTTGTCTCTCCCATCTCTTCTCCGTCCCTTGAGAGCAGTTCTCACTCCCTCTCGCAGACAGTATTGCAACATATATCCTACTTCTTGGACATTTTCTTGTAGCATAAATAAAAACTCTCTCTCTCTCTCTCTCTCTCTCTCTCTTTCCCCCGCTTCTCTCTCTCTCCCTCCACCTCCCTATCTCATTCCCTCTGACCCTCTCCCTCTCTCTCCGTCCGCCCCCCTCTCTCCGCCTGTCCCTCCCTCTATGTAGGGTTCTCCTTCTCTCCTCTCCTCCTCTCTTTTTAACCAATCCTCTATCCCTTTTCCTCTTTCCGTCCTTCTCCCCCTCCCTCCATCTCCCCCACACTCCCCGTCCGCCTCTCCCTTGCTCGCTCGGCTAAGCGTCGCCTCTCGGGGAGATCTCAGCGACAAATGGGCGACTCACACGAAGTGCGGTCTGGCTGCCAATATAAAAATATCTCGATAACTAAAATTTCATATTGCTTGGGAGTATCTGGTGACTGTACGCATTCTTCGGCGATGCATCACCAATCGTGCGTTTGAATTATTGGCGGCGTTAAGTGAGCGGCGGTGGTGGCGGCGATGCTGACTGTGGTGGTGAAAGAAGTGACGGTAATGGTGACAGGAGTGATGATGATAGTGACAGGAGCGATGGTGACGGTTATGGGCAGAAATAAGCCACGACAGTAACGGTGACTATGAAGGCGAAGATGGCAATGGTCTTGTGAAGGAAACTGAAATGATAGTGAAGGTGGTGACGTGATGCTGAAGTAGGGGATTGTGAGATGGCAACAGTGAAATTGAAGCTGATGCCGATAGTGATCACGGCTGTAATTATGAATGCAGCAATGACGACGGTAACTTTGAGGGGTAGAGTCGTCGACGGAGAATTGTCAACGCCAGCAAGCCGATACCACGGTGTGTTGACTGAGAATGACACGAGCAACACCACTTCATTCACACTCCATCCTACTCTCTCCTTAATAAACATACTTTCCCACACATTCATTCTCCACCACGAGCGCGCGCAGCGTCCAAGAGCTGAAAAATCCATGATTCTCCGTTCACGCAATGATTCAATCTTTCACGAGGCCTTCTCTCACTCCATTGCCTGATAATGCTATAAAAATAGTATGCAAGTTGTCACAATCACTAACAAACCGATTCCTTTGAACGTCAGTTTTCTGGTACAAATGCACTATAAGGAATACAAACCTGCGTGTACCATAAATCTGCAAGAACTTTGCAGGTGGCGCTATGCATTAAATCAATAGCAACATCTATTTATCACGGCTGACAGGGGCAACGTTCATGCAACCTAAAATACATGCAACATTGCAGTCTATTTTCTTTTTATTCCCTTTCTTTTAGAACTGAGCCAATCCTCCTTTCCTGATCAGCTACGCCAAACAATCAAAAAAGCTTTGGTGATCTTACCTCTCACATACACTTACCAAGAGGCCGTATGCCCCATACAAAAAAAGCTTACATGACTAGGTTCGCCTCCAACATGCGACTTCGACATGCGACTTCAACATGCAACATGATCATGGTCGACTCCGATAGACCTTTCCCCACCTCTTTTCCTTCACTCTCTCGCACAAGCAACCTCTCATGCACAAGCACATACTCATACAGATGGACACACCGTCTCATTCTCACGCTTACAACGCCTCTTAATAATGACGGAATTGGCAAGCTTTCATTCTTTCTATCATTCTTTCTTTTTAATCCTTCTTCACCCTTGGGCATGATCCCAAAGTGGCTAAATCAAATTTAAAAATATTCCAAACAAAGAAAAGAACAAATAACACACGATCAAACAGGAAGAAAACAACTAAATGTAATAAATAAAAACGAACACTTCAAACTTTCTTTTCAAACAATAACAAAAGAACACGCGAAAGAGGGAGTCACAATCACAACAAGAGAGTGCAGGAGAAAGGTTGACCCCTAGGAACTCACACGAGCCGACCAGAAAAAAACAAAAAAAAAACACACACACACAAACACACTTACAGGTGGAGTAGGAGTCCGTGGAAGACTGGGACAGCGACCTGCTCCTGTATCGGCGCCGGGACTTGCCTCCGCCCCCAGGCACTGCTAGCTCGCCCTGAGGAGAAAAGACGAAACAAAATATATTAGAAAAGATGGTGGAGCGAATCTTATGGGATTTCGAGGATGGGACTTTCGTGTTATCTGATAGGGGGTGGGGGGATTGGGGATGTGAGAGGGGTAGAGTTGTATTGGTAATGATAATGGTAAAAATGATAACGATGATAATACCAACAGGAGAATTTGAAGACAATGATTATGTCATATAACACAAATATTGATAATAATATAGAGATCACACACACACACAAAATTCACAAACAAAACAACAGAAGCGAGATCATCGCCCCCTCCCCCTCCCCGTCCTCCATCCTCCCACACGCCCCGATCGAAAAAAACAGCCCTTAACTAATGACCGATGACTTTGCAGCAACAAGTCCCTCATGCCAGAGAGACCCGGCGATAATTTCACTTCCCGCAAGGTCGACCCCGCCGGACTCCTCGCACTCTTCGAAAAGTTCTAACTCTTTGACTTCTTGGTAGTCCTCGCACTTCTCAACTCATAACACCTCCCGAAATCTTCGCACTCCACGCACTCCACGACATTTTAGAACCCGTGGCACTCGTTGAACTCACGAACTCATCGCACTCTTTGTAGTCCTCGCACTCCTCGACCTTTCCCCGTGCCAGGCAGTCCAGTGGCCCTCTCTTTATCATTGGTGTTGGTCGTTATGTATTTCGTTTGTGACGTTGAAGACATGGGGCGAATAAGATGGAGGCGAAGGAAGGGAAGAAGGAGAACGAAGTCGGAGAGGAGGAGAAGAGAGGAGGAGAAGAGGAGGTAGAAGTAGAGGAGTAAGGAAAAAAACAGAACATATTCCCTTCAAGGAACTTAGATCAGAGGAAAAAAAACTCGACAACAAATCCGAGTATTAGATCCAGTCTGAGCATCCCCTCCGAACAAAGCAGCAGTGCGCCTCTCTCGCTCCTGCTTTCCAGGTAAAGGCAACCTTGCACCACATCAACCTAACACGTGCCCCCCCTCCCCGTCCTCGTCCCCATCCCCTCCCCCTCCTTACCCCCTAACCCTACCTCTTACCTCCCCCCTTAACCCTACTCCTCCCTACCCACCTAACCCCTCACCTCCCCCATATCCCTACCCCACCCTACCCACCTAACCCCCCACCCCACCCCACCCCACCCCACCTCAACCCACCCCAACCCCTCCCCTCCCCTCCCCTACTCCCCCCTCCCTCTACCCCCTTTGTACCTTCCCTCACCCCCTCCCTTCCCTTGCACCGTGACGCCCAGAAAGCAGCGCAAAGGCCAGTTTTTGCACCAGCGGCTGAAAAACAGAATAGATGTAGGTGTGGCAAGTTAAACCGAGATATAAAGCGTGTGCGGTGAATAATAATAAAAAAATACGCACTTGGGAGAGAGAAAAAAAAACTTTTTTCCTTACTCAGAAAATGCTTAAAATACAATATTCACTCTTGTATTAACACCTACACACTCATTCGCAGACTCTCCCTCTTGCTCTCACTCTCACTCTCACAATGGCACTAACGTCTACACTTTCACTTTCACATTTGCATTCACACCCTCTCATTTTATTCTGATCTCCCCTAAATAAATTCCAACCCAGAAAGCACACAAACAGAATCAATGAAATCATCAAGATACACCAATCTAAAGCGAGAAACGAGACAGAGAGGGAAAGGGAGAGGGAGAGGGAGAGGGGGAGGGAGAGTGGAAGAGGGAGAGGGAGAGGGGGAGAGGGAGGGGAAGAGGGAGGGAGGGAGGGAGGGAGAGAGGGGGAGGGAGGGAGAGGGAGGGAGGGAGAGAGAGGGAGGGAGGGAGGGAGGGAGGGAGGGAGAGGGAGGGAGGGAGGGAGAGAGAGAGAGAGAGAGAGAGAGAGAGAGAGAGAGAGAGAGGAGAGAGAGAGAGGAGCAGAGAGAGAGAGGAGAGAGAGAGCGAGTAATAGATTGAGAGGGAGAGAGAAGAGAGGGAGAGACGAGAGTGAGAGAACGAGAGCGAGGAGCGAATAAAGAGAGTAAGAGAAAGAAGAAAGAAAGAGAGAGAGAGAGAGAGAGAGAGAGAGAGAGAGAGAGAGAGAGAGAGAGAGAGAGAGAGAGAGAGAGAGAGAGAGAGAGAGAGAGGAGAGAGAGAGAGAGAGAGAGAGAGAGAGAGGAGAGAGAGAGAGAGAGGAGAGAGAGAGAGAGAGGAGAGAGAGAGAGAGAGAGGAGAGAGAGAGAGAGAGAGGAGAGAGAGAGAGGGGAGAGAGAGAGAGAGGAGAGAGAGAGAGAGAGAGAGAGGAGAGAGAGAGAGAGAGAGAGAGGAGAGAGAGAGAGAGGAGAGAGAGAGAGAGGAGAGAGAGAGAGAGAGAGGAGAGAGAGAGAGAGAGAGGAGAGAGAGAGAGAGAGAGAGAGAGAGGAGAGAGAGAGAGAGAGAGGAGAGAGAGAGAGAGAGAGAGGAGAGAGAGAGAGAGAGAGGAGAGAGAGGGAGAGAGGAGGAGGAGGAGGAGGAGGAGGAGAGGAGGAGGAGGAGGAGGAGGAGGAGGAGGAGGAGGAGGAGGAGGAGGAGGAGGAGGAGGAGGAGAAGAAGAAGAAGAAGAAGAAGAAGAAGAAGAAGAAGGGTAAGGAGGAGAAAAAGAAAGAGAAGGTACAGTGAAATAAACAGAAGTAGAAGAGAGAAACCGGAGGAGGAACAAAACAAGAAAACGAGTATCAAAAAATGCAAATAACACAGCCATCATTGTCATTCGAGTTTTTTTTCAGCCATTTACCCGTTATTCATGGATCCATCACAATATTTACCGCCGGTCCCAGTGCAAAAAGACCATTGTTATGATAATCAACCGTTCCCATCATAATCATAACAAAGACAATTCCAACTATCGTCATTATATTTAACTTTAATATCCGTGTTACTGTTGCTGTTTTTGCTGCTGTTGAATACCTAATTTAGGCTTTGATCACTGAACCGTTGACATGCAAAAAAAAAGAGTCTTAAAAAAAAGTCTAATATATTCTGAATGTGGAGCTTCTCTTATTTCAGGACACGGGTTTTTAATTTCCTGCAAAGTCTAATCTCATATAGAATCCTAAAATAGTTTCACTCTATTCCATATTTTTTTTCTAATAATAAACTCCCATTTTATTTGCATGGAATGTACTGTTCTTGCTGTAATTCATATCTCCGTTGTTGTTTCGGTTTTTGTGTTGTATTTTCTGGTTATTGCCTTGTGTTTTTTCTTTGTTTTTTTCTGCAGTTTATGAAGCTTAGGGAGATTATCTTATATAGTATTTCATTCTTATCGTTATCACTCATTGTTGATAGTACTATCACAGTCATTACAAAGCTCCGTTACTTCCCTGCTATTCTCCTCGTCACATAACCGTATTGCTGTTCAATTCAAAATTAAACAGCTATTTACGTCAGCCCTTTTTGATACCCCCCTCCTCCCACCTTCAAGATGAAATAGTTCCCACTTTTTCCATGAACTCTGGCCAGTGGGAAGGTGGGTATCCCTGCTCACTCTTCAAAGAAAAAATTGTCTGTTATCTGCCCTCCCACTCCCACTCCCACTCCCACTCCACTCCCACTCCCACTCCCACTCCACTCCCACTCCCACTCCACTCCCACTCCCACTCCCACTCCACTCCCACTCCCACTCCCACTCCACTCCCACTCCCACTCCACTCCCACTCCCACTCCCACTCCACTCCCACTCCCACTCCACTCCCACTCCCACTCCACTCCCACTCCCACTCCACTCCCACTCCCACTCCACTCCCACTCCCACTCCACTCCCACTCCCACTCCCACTCCACTCCCACTCCCACTCCCACTCCACTCCCACTCCCACTCCCACTCCACTCCCACTCCCACTCCACTCCCACTCCCACTCCCACTCCCACTCCACTCCCACTCCCACTCCCGCTCCCACTCCCACACCCACTCCCACTCCCATCTCCACTCCCACTCCCACACCCACTCCCACTCCCACCTCCACTCCCCCTCCCACTCCCGCTCCCACTCCCACATCCACTCCCACTCCCACTCCCACTCCCACTCCCACTCCCACACCCACTCCCACTCCCACTCCCACACCCTCTCCCACTCCCGCTCACACTCCCACATCCACTCCCACTCCCATATCCACTCCCACTCCCACTCCCACTCCCACATCCACTCCCACTCCCACACCCTCTCCCACTCCCACTCCCACATCCACTCCCACTCCACCCACTCACTGCCACTCACTCCCCACTCCCACTCCCACTCCCCCTCCCACCCCCCCCCCCCACCCCCCCTCCCCCACTCCCACTCCCACTCCCACTCCCACTCCCACTCCCACTCCCACTCCCACTCCCACTCCCACTCCCACTCCCACTCCCACTCCCACTCCCACTCCCACTCCCACTCCCACTCTCCTTCCTCCTAAGTGACCATCCAACCTGAACCTTCAATATCGAGAGCGGGACATCCTTACTGGAGAGAGAGAAAAAAAAGCTACAAATTTATATCCAAACTCTGTGCCGCTTTACAGAAAGATCGAAAGAGGGATAAAAAAGGTTCCAGAACTTTCCATGCGTGGGGAAGATATCCCGAAGAGAAAAGAGAGGAGAAAAAAAGACGAGGACACAAGAGTTCTCGGAAGGCGGTTACTAAAGCTATAAGCATCGACCTCTTGATTCCAAAAGTTATAATCATGGATGAGAATCGTTTATAATAATGAGTGGGCACCGTGGAAGATGGAATTGGAGGGAGGGAGGGAGGACGGGGGGGAGAAGGAGGGGGAAGAAGATGAAGAGGAAGAGGGGAGGAATGAAAGGGAGAGGGAGAGGCGAAGATAAAGGGAGGAGAGGGTGGGGAGGAAGTAGAGGGAGAGGAAATAGTGGGAAATGAAGGAAAAGGAAGGGAAGGGAAGGGAAGGAAAGGGAAGGGGAGGAGGAGGAGAAAGAAGAAAAATAAGAAGTAGAGGACGAGGCGGTGAAGGAGGCAGAGGAAGAGGACGAAGACGAGGAAGAGAGAGAGGGTTACAGAGGAAGGAAGGCGGACTGGAGGAGGAGGAGGAGGAGGGGAGGGGAGAGATATGTGAGGGAGGCCAGGAGTGCCTGGATTACCCTCAGGATAGTATTACACACCGCCATTAATTACGTCGCCAAATACCAACCAAAAAGATTTTTTTCCGCGTCACTTTCCCTCCATTTTTATCAGTATTCATAGTTCGCGTGTCTATTTGCCAATCACTTAGAAAAAAAAATCCTTACCATTCTCAACAACCAATAAAACTTCATTAAAATCTCACGAGTATGTTGAAAGCCACTCCTTATGTCAATGGCCTGCATTATCTTATCACGAAAAAAAAACTGACTAAACAACAGCGCTAATGAATATCCAATTCCAAATCAAGCCGACACGAACTCCCTGCAAGACAATAACAAAGTTTAATCTTTCTCTCAGATAATGATCGTGAATTGGCCTGTTATCTCGGCTTGTAATAATCATTCTTCGTTTTAGAACAACCGACAGACAAAAAAAAAAAAAAAAATCCTCCTAATGTGCCATTGTTTTCATGGTCGGCTGATTTTTACCTCGACATCTTACGTCCGAGTAAATGAAGAGATGACACGGAGTAAGCTCACCATTTCTCTTCTTACTGATAATAATGCTGACGATTAAAGATAACTGATAATTCGGACAGTAAAAAGTTTTCACCTTCATCTCATCTCACCTTCACCTGATTCATGGCAACCAAGACAACCATGCACCTTGTCAACCGCATCCCAAGAGATAGAGAGAGAGAGAGAGAGAGAGAGAGAGAGAGAGAGAGAGAGAGAGAGAGAGAGAGAGAGAGAGAGGGAGAGGGAGAGGGAGAGGGAGAGGAAGAGGGAGAGGGAGAGGGAGAGGGAGAGGGAGAGGGAGAGGAGAAGAGAAGGAGAGAGAGAGAGAGAGAGAGAGAGAGAGAGAGAGAGAGAGAGAGAGAGAGAGAGAGAGAGAGAGAGAGAGAGAGAGAGAGAGAGGAAAAGTCAGGGAGAGGGAGAGGGAGAGGGAGAGAAAGTGAGTGAGTGAGTGAGTGAGAGAGAGATGGAAGGTCAGGGAGAGGGAGAGGGAGAGGGAGAGGGAGAGGGAGAGGGAGAGGGAGAGGGAGAGGGAGAGGGAGAGGGAGAGGGAGAGGGAGAGGGAGAGGGAGAGGGAGAGGGAGAGGGAGAGAAGAGAAAAGAGAGAGGAGAAAAGAGAGAGAGAGAGAGAGAGAAGAGGGGGGAGATGAAGAGAAGGAGAGAGAGAGAAAGAGACATAGGCAGAGAAAGATAGAAAGAGGCAGAGAAAGATAGAAAGAGGCAGAGAAAAAGAGAAAGTGAGAGAGAAAAAAAAATAGGAGAGACAGAAAAAGAGACACAGAGATCCTACCTCCTGGTACACCTCGGCGTGCCCCCAGGCGTGCGGGATGGGCGTAGGGAGGGCCATGGTGTGGCCATTGATGCGCGTGATGGAGGACCCGGCCCCGAGTCGCACCACCTCGCCGCCGCAGCCCACGGTAGGCGCCCACCCGCCGCGCAGCGACAGCGTATAAGTCCTCTGTTTGCGACAACGTGTCGGAAACATGTTTAGGCAGACCGACAGGCATGCAGCGGCACGGCGTCGTTGGCACGAGCCAGGGTGCGGGTGGGGTGGAGGAGGGGAGGGTTTGTAGGCAAAACATCACAGGGGCATAAACCGGGTCCGTTGAGAAGGGGCATGAGGCATCACAGTGAGTTCCATGGTGTGTGTTGGGATACCGCGTTCAGGACATCGTCGAAACATGTCCACATCGTGTTCAAACAGTCGATTTTTTCCAAAGATTATAGTTTTTTTCGGTATATTTCAGAGACACAGTCAGCGAAAAAAAACACAAAACAAATGAATAAAAGAGAAAAATAAAGACAGTAAAGCAAACGCATTTTCTATGCACAATACACTTAATCGCTCATCACGAACGCAATAACTAACTTGCAAGGGAACGAAAATGTTGCACCAGAGAAAAACACGAAGTAGCCAACTAAATAACTAATAAACTCCGTAAGTAATCTAACTAGGAAAACGCAACACACACACACAGACACACACACACACGCACAAACACACACACACACACACACAATCACAATCACACACACACAATCACAATCACAATCACACACACACAATCACAATCACAATCACAATCACACACACACAATCACAATCACAATCACACACACACACACACACACAACTACACACGGTTCCGTACAACATTCTACCTGAGGGCGAAGTCACGTTACCAGCCCCGTGCTTCGGCTCCGGGCGACGGACGCGTGTTCACAGACGATAAACAAAATCCGCAAGACCAAACGCCGTGCAATGTCTTCTCGAATGGCAACGAGATGAAGCCAAAACTACCGGCAAGATTGGCAAACAAAATAAACGAAGGGAAGACATCAATAAAGTTAATAATAATAATTGTTGAGGCAGCATTCGTGTTTTCAATTGTTTTGAATAATTTCCTAAATGCAGGAGGCAACTAGCAGCCGGGGAGGTGAGGTAGGTGTAAGGGGGGAGGAGAGGGAAGGAGGCGTGGAGGTGGAATAGAAATTTGCATACGTGCATAAAAGAATTAAGATAACAGTATATTACGTCATAATAACTCTTTCTTCAATCATTATTCAGCCTCTCCTCTCGCCCATCTTCATGCTCACTCACTCACTCACTCACTCACTCTTTCACTTACTCACTCACTCACTTACTCACTCACTCACTCACTCACTCACTCACTCACTCACTCACTCACTCACTCACTCACTCACTCACTTACTCACTTACTCACTCACTCAATCACCCAATCACTCACTCAATCACTCAATCACTCACCAACTCTCCCAGCCTCGCACTCTTTGCAAGTTCAGTTCCGATCCAGCAAAACAAGGAAATAGCTCCCGTGCCAAACAACGTACGCTCGTGCGGACAACGGGTTATTTCCATGATAACAATGATGGCGTTTTCAATGGCCATTTCACCTTCACCGAAAAAGAATTTCCCCGAAGAATGCACCAGTCCCCTTGACTTATACTTTCGACTCAACTGCGCCAAACGAACGGCCGAAATGACGCCGAAAAACTTTCGCGCCGAATCAATTACGTTGCAGCTGATTCAGACACGGTTCCTGCCTCATAGCATTTCTCTAGGAACTCACACACACGCAAGGCTGCACTCATACTAACACATGTGTATGTGTGCGTGTGTAGGTCCATGCGTGAGTTATATCTATATCTATCTATTTATCTATCTATCTATCTAATAATGTGTGTGTGTGTGTGTGTGTGTGTGTGTGTGTGTGTGTGTGTGTGTGTGTGTGTGTGTGTGTGTGTGTGTGTGTGTGTGTGTGTGTGTGTGTGTGTGTGTGTGTGTGTGTGTTTGTATGTTTGTGTGTGTTTGTATGTTTGTGTGTGTTTGTATGTTTGTGTGTGTATGTTTGTGTGTGTATGTTTGTGTGTGTGTGTGTGTATGTATGTATGTATGTATGTATGTATGTATGTATGTATGTATGTATGTATGTATGTATGTATGTATGTATGTATGTATGTATGTATGTATGTATGTATATATGTATGTATGCATGTATGTATGTATGTGTGTATGTATGTGCGTACGTATGTATGTGTGTATGTATGTGCGTATGTATGTATGTATGTATGTATGTATGCATGTATGCATGCATGCATGCATGCATGCATGCATGTATGTATGTATGTATGTATGTATGTATGTATGTATGTATGTATGTATGTATGTATGTATGTATGTATGTATGTATGTATGTATATATATGTATATGTATATATATATATATATATATATATATATATATATATATATATGTATATATGTATACTAAGGTCAAAAACACGGCCTTTTATGTGCTTCTCGTATTGTTCTTGCATCCTCTTTGATTCGCTTTCTTTCGGGCGCACAGCACCGCCTCCGGCCTCCGGCCTTCGGAGGCAGGGAGGGTCCCCGCTATTTAAAGCCTTTTCACGCTGGAGAGTCAGTCGAGACGAGGGGGAGACATTACACTTTAGAATGCGATTGCTTTTGAAATCCTGTTTAGATGATTTTTTGCATGGGCGGATTTCCTTTTCACTTTCCATCTTTTCATCGTATTCTTAAACGCCGAAACGGGAGATTTTTATACACACCATATGAAAAGAAATCATTTTCTCCTGCAGAATATACGTCTCTTTATCCATGGCGAGACTTTTACACTACCACGTTTTCGCAAAATCAAAATCACAAGCAGCACTTAACGGCACAAAAGTACACGCTATACATCCCCCGAAAGAGCACTCCCCGCGAAGGAAAAATTAATAATAAAGCGTCTGAAAAATCACTCGAACGTCACACTCGAACGTCACACTCGAACGTTACACTCGACCGCCACATCTCCGTCCGATCGTCATGCCAGGGCGCGAAGACCTGTCCTGACCGCCTCGATTCGAACGCAGGAGGCACACACCATCGCCGCCGCCTCTCCAAGCCCGGACGCCCGACCGCCCGACCGACCGACCGACCGACGTCTCGCAAGATCCTGGACTCCTACTGGTGTCGGCGGCGCGGAGAATATTCCTGCCTCACGTTCCGCCCGCCGGTATCCTTGGCTTCAAGCGGATACGCGGGCTCAAGAGGGAGGGAGGTGGGGTCGGGAGGGGGTGGAGGGGTGGGGAAGGAGGAGGAAGGGAAATGAGGGGTTAGGGGGGGATGAACAGAAGACTAAGACATCACAAGTTCAAAAAGGAAAACATCAAAAACTGTGACCATAAAAGACGACGCCGTGTGAAAGGGCTGTGGGAAGTCCCTAGCGCGGGAGGGTAAAAGGGGGCTTGGGAGAACACGAGGATGTCAGGAACAAGAGCAAGGACGAGGACAAGGTCGAGGGTCGAGGATGAGGTCGAGTTCGAGGCCGAGGACGAGGTAGGGGCCGAGGACGAGGTAGGGACCGAGGACGAGGTAGGGGCCGAGGACGAGGTGGGGGATCGAGGACGAGGTGGGGATCGAGGACGAGGTGGGAATCGAGGACGAGGGGTTTCTGGAGTCCGTGCAGCGTGCGAGTCCGAGGGGGGAGCGAGGAGGAGGAGGAAGGGGAGCACAGAGGGAGTAGTTAAGTCCGCGTGTAAGGTGAGAGAGCGAGGCACTGAGTGGTCACCATGGCGGGGAGACAAGGCACTGCCACCTCAGGGACAGCCCGCCGCGGCCGCCTCGCCCGGATTCGCTCCCTGCCTGCTCTCAAGGGCGGGAAGCATCGCCTGCAGAGTCCCGGAAAAGGACGGTAACGTGAAGACGAGAGGAAAAAAACGCTCACTACTCTACTCTTCCCCTTTTGTCTTCATCCCAGCGCGTGGCACTCGAATGCGACTCGAATAACTTTTTACAAAAACAGGCTTTTGAAGCTATCTTGTGAGTCTGCATTTATTTCACTCGTTCATTTTCACTCTCACTCTCACTCTCACTCTCTTTCTTATTCCCTCTCTTATGCATTTTGCACCCACTTTAAAAAATTACCCGATGCTGCCCCTTTTCTATTATATTAAGCTTTCCGTTGGCCTTATCAAAGCGAATCGTCAGTTGACCAGCAACATCTTGTACAAGGAAGTCCATAGTGCTGGTATAATCATCTAAACTTTATTGTTTATATTTGGACTTCTTGCTCAGCTTCCGCACTGTCATCACAGTTAGGCACGGTCTAAAGCGGAAAGATAATACAAAATTTCATCTTTATTCATATCAATATCAATAACTCACCATACTTGTGCTTATATACATTTTATTCAAAAGCATAATCAAATATGTGTTCAAATTGATGTACGCAATGCACACACAATGCGCCCGCGTATGCATGCACACACGCGCGTACATACACACACACACATACACACATACACACATACATACATACATACATACATACATACATACACACACACACACACACACACACACACACACACACACACGCACACGCACACGCACACGCACACGCACACACAAGCACATACACACAAGCACACACACACAAGCACACACACACAAGCACACACACACAAGCACACGCACACAAGCACACGCACACAAGCACACACACACAAGCACACGCACACAAGCACACGCACACAAGCACACATCTACTTTCAATAGGCTCACAAAACTGCAAAAATTGGCATTCGGCGAGTAAACAAAAGAATAAGATCAAACCCCCCGCCACCACGAGCACTTCATCTCTCTCTAGAACTGAAGTACCACAAACAAAAGACGTTCTACATCTTGGTCCAGTTTTTACTTACCCGAGTTCGTGCTTGTCTTGAGATTTTATTTAATTTTTTTTTTTCTAAACATAAGCCCTCACTAATCTCGCTCGAAGCATGGACGCGAAAGGAATGCAAAATACTTCCGCGAGACCGAAGGACGAGAGATAAACATCCGTCTCGCTGGCTGCTGCAGACCCGTCTATTCAAAAGGGTGCAAAAAGGAGAGAGAGAGAAAAAAAACACTATACGAATGAAGTCAATTAGAAGTCGAGACTGCACATACAACAAGTGAACTGGAAAGTGAAACTCCTTCCAAAGTCTATGACACGCGAGAAAAGGCGGAGGGAACTTTGGTATTATGACCCCAATGACAGGAAGGTTAGCTGACCTTTTGTCTGGGCAGCGAGTACACTGGAAGCTGGTCACCATTATCATTGCCATTACCTCAAGACCAGCTCAGTGAGGGAGAGAGGGAGTGAGGGAGAGAGGGAGAGAGGGAGAGAGGGAGAGAGGGAGAGAGGGAGAGAGGGAGGGAGGGAGGGAGGGAGAAAGGGAGGGAGAAAGGGAAGGAGGGAGGGAGGGAAGAAGGGAGAAGGAGAGAAATGCATGAAACTTGGTGATTACAGAAAGTGTGCCTCTTGGGAGGAGGGATGGGGAGGGAGAGGGAGAGGGAGAGGGAGAGGAATTAATAACGGCTAAGATTTATGGTCTATTATTATCTATTGTGTCTATTTGACGTCACAACTCGCCGATTGTGACCTCGTACGGTTACGGCAATCGCTCTTGACACGAAACCTCACTAAATGGAAACCTTGACACACACACACACACGCACTCGCATTGCGTCATCGATGCTGTTTTAAACTTTACCTTCCGGTACATTTTTCCTGAAACCTGACACCTCATTCCGTTGGTCGCTCCGCTGCCTCAACCTCTTTCGAACTATTCAAAGTTCCAAGCAGCCTCAATACTATA
>NW_028234405.1:15287367-15314867 GCF_977035675.1 Penaeus japonicus | reverse complement strand
TGGGTGTGTGTGTGTGTGTGTGTGTGTGTGTGTGTGTGTGTGTGTGTGTGTGTGTGTGTGTGTGTGTGTGTGTGTGTGTGTGTGTGTGTGCGTGTGTGTGGGTGTGTCTGTGTCTGTGTCTGTGTCTGTGTCTGTGTCTGTGTCTGTGTCTGTGTCTGTGTCTGTGTCTGTGTCTGTGTCTGTGTCTGTGTCTGTGTCTGTGTCTGTGTCTGTGTCTGTGTCTGTGTCTGTGTGTCTGAGTGTGTGTGCGGGGCGTGCTTGCCCTCCGTTTGTGCCTTGACAAACCCAAAGGCTATAACAAGCTCGGTATGTGATGACTTTGGTCTGCTTCCTCCTAATCGTCCCTCATACCCTGCGATCCGATACACTTCGCCACACCACACACACGCCCCGTGGCTCGAAATGGGTCACTCCATCGTCTCCCTTCTGCGAAACGACGTATTATATCCGCATGGTCAGCGTCTATAAAAACGCAAGAGTCCAGTCCAGTCCAGTCTTCACTGCTGCATTCGCTCTCACGCAGCTCGGTCACAAGAGTGAAGTAAATAAATAAATAAATAAATAAATAAATAAATAAACAACATTATCCAATCTTAATAATATCAGCAATGACTAACACTGACGCAGACACTTCATTAACACACCAATGGCCACCATAACACGTCACCACATTACGTACATAAACTTCACTGTCACTGGAGGAGGAGGAGGAGGAGGAGGAGGAGGAGGAGGAGGATGTACCGATCTCACTATCACTGGGACTCATCTCTAGCTCGAAAAGTGGAGTGGGAGAGAGGGAAGGAAGGAAAGGGAGGGGATGAGGGAGGCGGGAAGGGAGGGAGAAAAGAGATATAGGGAGGGAGGGAGGGAGGGAGGGACAGTGGGTAGGAAGGAAAGAAGTATTGAGAGAAGGAGGTAGGGTCAGAGATATGGAAACAAGAAAATTATGATAAAGAAGGAGAATAACAACAAAAAAGTAGCATAAGGATATATTATGAGAAAGAGCGGCGAAGAAAAGACAATCCCACACTAGAACAAAGCAGTGAGGGACAAAGAGGCAATCGCCCCCTCCCCGTCCGCCGCACCCGGGAGGGCCAATCGAGGCACGCAAGCATTTAATTTTCTTCACGATTGAGCGACAAACGGGAGGGAAGCCGTTCGATGGGAAAGCAAAGGCGAAGTGACAGAGACAAAAAGCCTGGGTGAGAGCTGGTGTGGGAGTCCCGAGTGTAAAGTAATCAATAGGAGAAGCTGAGGCAATAGGATCGAGTGGGAAGGATATTCGGGGCTCCGTAGGACTTCGGGAGGGAGGCGAGGAGGAGGACGAGGTCCGCAGGAGAGGAGGGGGGAGAGGAGAACAGGAGGAGAAGGAGCTTGGTCTGCGACAGAACACAAGTGCGAGAGATACGCCAGTCCTCCCCGTAGGGTGTCACGCACACATCTGCCAACGTTGACTCCCGTCACTCTTCTCCCCTCCCACCCTTTCCAATCGCCCCTCCCCTCCCCCTTTCACCTCCCTTAGCCCTTTCTATCTCTCTCCCCCTCCCTCTCCCTCTGACCACCCACTTACCCACCCCCTTCCCACCATCCAGCCTCCCAGGCGTCACGCAATATTACCACCTACGACTACAGCCAATTCCATTAATCCCTATATTCAGGCCCCGCGTCATGCGGCCGTCGCACATCATACGCCACGCAACACACCTTATCACATCACATTACACCACATCACATAGCACAGCCTAAACGGCCACTGCCAATCAAGTAGCGCCATCCCAGTCTACAACACCGCCGGCCAGACCCACCTCCTCCCGCCCACTCGCACAGCCAATAACGCCCTACGGCTTTCACGTCCACAGATCTCTACATCATATGTCGCGCCTCCTTCAACATGGCACTCTCTCCGTCGCAACAAACCAACGCTAACGGCAATGCAATTCTTCCTCCCAACCTGCAATTGCATCTGATACACCGCCTTCTCCTGAACCTTAACTTGGGTGTGTTTTCACGCTCTTTGGTGTGAGGAGACGAATTCAAGACATGCTCTTGGCTCGTGGGTTTTTCTTTCTTTCTTTCTTTCTTTTTGGGGGGCGTGGAAAGAAGAGAGAGAGAGAGAGAGAGAGAGAGAGAGAGAGAGAGAGAGAGAGAGAGAGAGAGAGAGAGAGAGAGAGAGAGAGAGAGAGAGAGAGAGAGAAAGAGAGAAGAGGAGAGAGAGAGAGAGAGAAGAAGAGAGAAAAAGAGAAGAGAGAGAGAGAGAAGAGAGAGAGAGGAGAGAGAAAGAAGAGAGAGAGAAGAGAGAAAGAAAGAGAGAAAGAAAAGAGAGAAGAAAGAGAGAAAGAAGAGAGAAAGAAAAGAGAAAAAGAGAAAAGAAGAGAGAGAAAGAAAGAAGAAAGAGAAAGAAAGAAAAGAAAAAGAAAAAGAAGAAAGAAGAGAAGAGAGAGAAGAAAAAGAAGAGAGAAAGAGGAAGAAAGAGAGAAGAGAGGAGAAGAAAGAGAGAGTGAGAGAAAGAAGAAGGAGAAAGAGAGAAAGAAAGAAAGAGAGAGAGAAATGAGAAAGAAAGGAAAGAAGAAGAAAGAGGAGAAAGAAGAGAGAAAGAGAAAGAGAGAGAAGAGAAAAGAAAGAGAAAGAGAGAAAGAAAGAGAAAGAGAAAGAAAGAGAAAGAAAGAGAGAAAGAAAGAGAGAAAGAAAGAAAGAAAGAAAGAGAGAAAGAGAGAAAGAAAGAGAGAAAGAAAGAGAGAAAGAAAGAAAGAAAGAGAGAAAGAAAGAGAGAAAGAAAGAAAGAAAGAAAGAAAGAGGGAGGGTACCTGCGTAATTGCTAGCTGTTTCATTGCCTGCCTGCCTGCCTGTCTACTTGCTTGTTTGTATGCCTGTCTACCTGCTTGCTTGCTTATCTGTCTACGTGTCTGTCTGTTTGCTTGCCTGCTTGCTTATCTGTCTACTTGCTTGCTTGCTTATCTGTCTACTTGCTTGCTTGCTTGTTTACTTGATTGCCTACCTCTGCTTGCTTGCTTGTTTACTTGATTGCCTACCTCTTTGCTTGCTTGTTTCCTTGCTTGCTTTCCTGCCTCCTTGTTTATCTACCTTTCTGCCTGCACCCGTGTTTTTTGTCTGAATGTGTGTGTGTCACTGCGTTCATCTATCCGTACTTGTGTGTTCCTGTGCGTGTGCGACCAACCCTGGAGATACAACTCGGCAACAAGCGTGTTGACGCGGGTGGGAATGGCTAAAAAAGATCAAAGACAGATATAGCACTGTGTGTGGGCGAACGCTATCAACCAACAGGTGAGAACACAAAAGGAACGAGTCATGAGTGCCGAGTAACGATACAATTCTCGTGGCAATCTCCTAGCTTCACCTTAATCTGTCGGGAGACAAAACCTCCGCCTCTAACTTGCGCCCCCCTCCCCCACATGCCAGGAGACAATAGGCTAGGTGCTACACAAGAGCCCGGTGCCTTTCCCTGAGGAGATACACAATCGCATCCCTGGTGCTGCTGAGACCCGCCACTATTTCAGGCGCTCTGTATTCTAGGAAAGGCGATCAACGTGTAAATATGCATTCCCAATTTAATAAGCATAACATGATCAATTTGGAACTGGGTGACAGCAAAATAATTATCGTGTTATCGTCACATTGTATATTCTATAAATTATTTAGTATTAATACATATAATACTACAACGAGAGGGGGCGAGAGAGCGAGAGCGCTAGAGAGATAAATAGGTAAGAGATAGAAATGCATCAAAGTTGGTGACTTCAAAAAGTGCGTCTCTATTCCCTCCCTCACGAGCCGTCCGTCAGCGCATAGCAACCGCTTTCGTCATGGACTGGTCGCCGTCCGAGTGAACGACTGCATGATACGCTCTTAAATCAATAAAGTTAGGCGTTCTCTGGAATGTGTTAGCAGCGCCTTCCCGCTATAAGGGAGTGTAGGCGTAAGCAGGAGTGCGAACCCGGGCGGAGCAGGGACGCCTCGCAGACAGCCCCTGGAAAAGAGAACCAGAAACAGATCCCACTGGGGAACAAGAGTGGCAGTGAACACGAGTGGCAGGAGGCTTCCACGCTGCAGGGAAGTGACACGAAGTGACAGAATCTCATGCCTGGGAGAGTGACAAGAGGCGAGAGAATTCCATGTCGAGGCGAGGGGGAGGGGAGGGGGAGGAAAAGGGGGAGGGGGCAAAAACAAGAGAACTCTATATCACCGCGGATGATCGTGTTTGCACTGCCAACAGGAACATATCGGCAGGACTGCATGGTTGCATGTGTGCCGACTTGGAACACATTGCGAAGAGTCAACAGGAACATGAAGAGCGAGGCGAGATCCAGAAAGGGGATGTACACCGTCGGCAGGATGAGAGAGAGCGCGCCAGGCGTTACAAGCGTTGACGTCAAGAGGAACATCAACGATATCGAACGTCACCCGGCCCTATGCTAAACACTGGACTAATCGACCCGACGTTATCCTACAATCCTTCATATAAATGGACAGCTGTCATGACGGTCATCAAACGGAGGCGAGTGAGAGGCGCGCGATGCCTACGCGTCACGGACATTGCCAGGTGGAATCGTCAGCCATGTTACTTTCACCCCAACTGACGACTTTCATAAATGCTGACTAATGATAGGTTTCACTGTCGACCCTCACACATAAGGCCCACTTAAAAAGAAAAGGTATCAGACGATCACAAGCCAATAATCATATCGCTTATTCAATCCTTTATCCATCGATCCGCCATATTTCTTTTTTTTTCTGAATGGCGGTCATATGTAAACCTTTACACATACAATGTCGAGAAAAGCTTCACGGAATAATGCATATTTATATCAATAACAATGTCAGAGCACTAGCATCATTATTATTCTCATCAACCTTAACCCAGAGCGTGATTATATTGTGTTATCATATATCAAGGGATTTCACTGTCATTCCAGATTAGACCAGACTTGTCTCGAGATTTGAGTCTGTCATTTGGTATGTTATTGTGCGATAACTTATTATGTTGCCTTTTATTTTTTGGCACGTTATCATGTGACATGCTATCATGTGGCAAGTTATCATGTGGTATGTTGTTCTGTCACAAGTTATTATGAAACATGTTATTATGTGGTAACATGTTATATAACATGCTTGCGATATCTTACAAAATCTTTGGGGCGATAACTTATCTTCGAGATTAATTTTATTGCACATGAAACGGTTTCCATACCGACACACAGTATACTGCTACGCTACAACGCCATGTCAAATCTGATAAATATTCATAAATGTTTATTGCGGCACAATTTGCGCTTTACATATTTTTAAGCAAAATCTCCCTTTAATTCAAACACGTGCATATTTTTTCTCAATCTAGGATAGAAGACATTACTTAATCATATCTGTCCTTCGTGTTGATTTAGCAGATCTCGCAAATAATAAAAAGTAGCGCATACTGAATCCTAAGGGTGAGTAGGTGTGCGGACGCATGTTTGCGTGTGCGTGATGAATGAGAAATCACTCTACCGTGTTGATTCAATGACAGTAAAACACTAGGCACAAAATAGGTTTATTGAAAGTTTCCTGTAAGGGAGTGGGTGCGAGGGTGCGTGTACGCGTGTGTCTATGAGCGCGCCTTTATGTACGTGCTCCGGTGTGCATTTGCGCTCGAGTGTGGGCGCCTCCCGACTACAGGAGACACGAAAGTAAAAACAGGCGTACCCGCTGCCCCATAGCCCAGCCTCCCCAGCACCCGAAATGTGAGGGAGCGCCGATGGGTCCCGATAAACTTTCCAATGCTTCATTTCGCCACCGCTCATTACAGGTTCTGGCACCTCCAGGCTAAGGTCAGAGGGCGTTTTTAAAGTTCAACGGCGAATAACCCTCAAACTCGTTACGAGAACGGCCACAAAGTTAAGGCAAACATCTTGTACACTTGATATAAGGTGAATACAAAAAATAGGCCCAGAAAACAAGGTCAATGCCATTAACGTCTTCCCAACTTGATATACAAATGACACAAAAACTGCATTATGCAAATTTCTAGTTCACAAAAACACAGCGCTTCCCCTATGGAGGTGTTTTAATACAATACAATTCTCTTTCCATTGTTTTTCTAATAATAGTGTAATGACGTCATCCAAGGAACAATTCAGTTATTTTGTTTCTAAAAAAAAGACCGTCCTTTGACTCCCTATACGCCGCTATCAATTATACGAAATTAGAAAAATAGGACTTGCGCATCTACTTGCTCACTTGTTTCTCCGTCATTACGGCGCCAAGCATGCAATTGAAGCTAATGGCGTTAATACTGATATTGATTTTTATTCTTTTTATTTTTCAAGACGTAAAGGCTCGATATAAATTACCTATATGCACGTTTGCTTCTTCTTGCTTTGGCTTTGTAAGATTGTAAATCAAGAAACAAATCTAAGATTCAGTGAATGATTGCAAGATTGACCGAGAAACGTAGCAACTCGAGTTCAATGCAAAGCCGTTCCGACTGAACTTGCCGGGCGAATATCGACCCGCATATGTCGATGGCGAGAAGTGATAAGTAAGGACTAAAACGAATCAGGTGCAAGGAATGAATATAAAGAAGTGATGAGTAACTTTGCCACTCTACATTTCAATGCATTCCTTACCATTAAATTCCCAGCGGGATATTTATGAAGCCAATTTTTAATCACCAATTCTTAATATAGATCATGTGTAAATAACGCAATGACATATAGATAACCCTGCCTTTTAATAACAGATGTATTCATCTCCATTAATTCCCACAATAGCAGAATTAAGGCTTAATAACCCACTTAATTTACTGTAGACCTACGTCTACAACCCTGATAATGTAATGCATGGTAGAACACTAAATTTCATAAACAGAGGGAAAAACCGTGAATCAAATACATAATTACGGTTGATATAGAATTTAAAAAAAATTAATGGTATGCTACATCTTATGGTGTAATAATAAAATATTTTATTTAGTTTACCACAAAAACTGTACCGTTTTCTTCTTTATCAACTCGAAGAATGTCTTCGTTTTCTCTTATTGTATTACAGGGGTGCCTCTCATAAAATGACAGGAATTGCGAACAGAAGTCTTTATAACTACTGTTGTTTCAAAGTAAAACAATATTATTAATGCTGATACTTTACTGATCTATATTTATCTGATATTTTTGTATTGGACTTACCTCTTCTCTGTCATCGTCTCTACTTTCTTCCCTTTCCTTCAGTTTTGCTTCTGTCATCCTCACAGAGCCACTGACAAGCTTCCCTACTGTCTGAGGGGAGAACGCGTCGATGTCCTCCTCGGCCTGGCTATCCGGTGTGTCGTCGATGTACTGCAGCGACCGACGGTAAGAGTTGGCTCGTGTCCTCTTGAATTCCAGTCTCTTAATAGACGCTCGAGTTTCAAGAGAATCGTCCCCCCTAGAATAGTTTGTGGATGCGTCGTTTTCATTGAAAGGCCTATTGCCCTCGTTTTCTTTGACAGCGTTTTTCATGTTGGCGTTCTCCATTGCCTGGCCGATATTCGCGTCCGCAAATCTCACAGCCTTTCCGTCTTTCGCATCTGAATCATGCCGGAGAACGTTGAGGGGGATACCCCTTTCCTCTGGCAGGGAAACATCATCACTCCTAGCCACGGTAGACATTGCGCAGGTGAAGGGTAATATGAATTTCCAACCGACTAAGCTACGCCAAGATCACAGTATTGATAACGTGTCTGGCCGCTGTTCCCTTGTCATGAGAATGTGCCAGTGACCGGCGCAATCACAAGCAAACCTTTTCACTTCCCGTGTCTCACTGACGATGCATTCGAACTACGTGCACAATATCAACACTGCACAGTTAGATTACTCACTACTACTAAGTTTTAGGTCTACAGGTAATTCATAACACTGAGTCAACCGTAAAGACTTCTGTAAAATAATGGGAAACTTCTATACAAACTTAAAATCAAAGTAAACATATGCACACAATGAATACCCACATACGATTCAACCTAAATGATCAGCAACTATCCAAGGGCTCGTGCACACTACACATTCTGGGCTTCTCATGCATCACTCAGGGCTTCAGAGACAAAAACACTCAACCGTCAAACATACAAACACTCACAGAACTCCTAAATTCTACAGGTTAATCAAAGGGATCTACGATCACCATAACTAACAAGCACCTCGCACGAATTCGAAATTAACACGAAATTAACAAATTCCCCCACACTTAACGCGGCAGTTCTTCCACGCAACTACTCTACATGCGGGGCCGCGTGAGACAACTTTCCCCCGCCCCTCTCCTTCCCCCTTTATAAAACTTTATCGCCCACCAATAAATCACTCTACCAATCTTTTATAAACTGTCATATCACGAGAGATTTGCAGCGCTTGATCTCCGATTGCTGTAAACGTCAAATGACTTCGTGATACGAGCCCGGCGAGACAAGCCCGTTTAATTATGTCCGTGTTGACATGGGTGATGTTACCATGCTGATAATTCGAATGCGTTAGTGTATAGCATGATGCTTTCTTAGATATTAGTGCCTAGCATGTGTTTGTTGGTAATAGTATTCGACCTGCTTGATATTAGTAAGTTTGCGTTAGATTAACATATACGTAAATATCAATGGAAATAAATAAGTTATATATCTACAAAGTTTGGTTGTTTTTAGCAACATTTGAAACGTCACGTCACACTAACGGGAAGTCAAAGCAGACAGGAAAACACTTTTTTTTTTCTCTTCAAATTCCACATGCCAGGAAGCCGTAAAAGCTGCAATCTAAACGATGTTTCTTTTATTTAGAAGTGTCCGTCTCGTTCCAATTTTGTTAGCCCCCAAAACTACAGCGTAGAATAAATATGTTTTTTTTTATTACGCAAGGGTTAAACAATTTTTACAACTATGATTTTCTTTCTATAAAAAAAAATCAAACAGCTATAAATATATTTTTAAAACTCTCATGCCCCAAAAACTTTTGTTGACTCTTGCTGGATTAAAGAGATTATATGACGGCCCTCAGAACGCCCACCATTCCCCGAAAAAAAGTTCTTTTACGGCTATTGTTTGCGCACACAGAAACTCGAACAACACAAGAAACATCATTTAATGCTTAGACGCTGCTTTTCCCATTTCGAAATATATCTAAGAAGTTTGGCTTTTCCAGGGGACATAAAAGTCAATGTGCGGTGAGAAATGCCCCCAAATGGGCAAACAGGTAAACGTACTTGTGAGTATTCACATCATTGAATAGGCATTCAACTGCAGCTTCACCCCTGATAAGTTTACAACCAGGCATTACGCGAAAAACGGCCGCCCCCCCCCCATCCCCCTTTCCACCACTCCCTCTTTCCTATTCTTATTACCTCTTCCTCTTCCATTTTTCTGTATACATCGGGGAGGAGGAGGGAAGGAGGGAAGGAGGGAGGGAGGGAGGATGGGAGAGGGAGGAGAGAAGGAGGGGAGAGAGGAGAGAGAGAGAGAGAGCTGAGGAGAGAGGAGGGGAGGGAGAGAGAGAGAGAGAGAGAGAAAGGGAGAGAGGAGAGAGAGAGAGGGAGAAAGAGAGAGAGGAGAGAGAGAGAGAAGATAGAGAGATGGAGAGAGAAAGAGAGAGAGAGAGAGAGAAAGGAGAGAGAGAGAGAGAGAGAGAGAGAGAGAGAGAGAGAGAGAGAGAGAGAGAGAGAGAGAGAGAGAGAGAGAGAGAGAGAGAGAGAGAGAGAGAGAGAGAAAGCGAGCGTGCGTGTGCATGAAACTAGCATACACATTTATGAAAAAAGTATATTTACGTACATACACATACATTTCTTTACTTGTGTAAAGTGTATGTAATGTGTAAAGTTTACCGCGACAAATATAGGAAAGGGGATGACTGAGACTGCATAACTTTAGCGGCGCAAGAGATGTATTTGACGGGTTTGGATTCTTCAACAGAAATACATATATTTTTGAAGCAGGCAGTAATCGAAACCTTTTTCTACATGTTCTGTGTATGCAGAAGCACGGAGACATACACATTTACAGAGAGTCATAACTCGCCATCCAGATATTTAAGAAGACAACTAATAATAATGATAATAACAATAATAATAAAATGAAATAATAATAATAATAATAATAATAATAATAATAATAATAATAATAGTAATAATAATAATGATAATAAAACAATAATAATAATAATATTAATTAATATTATCATCGTTATAGTAACAACAACAACAATAATAATAACTATGGTGCTAGTAATAACAACATCAACACCAATAACTACGTCAACAACAACAATAGCAACACTGACAACAGCAACAAAACTAACAACAACAACAACAACACCACTGAAAACAGCAACAAAACTAACAACAACAACAGCAAACGACACGACTGCAACCGACGCGGCCTTGCCTCGGGATGAGCTCCTCGCTAAATATGTCCACATCACCAATATCCTCATGTCAGTACAAAGCGTTCCCTGTGGTCGATACCGCCCGGACGATCCAGCCCCACAACCAAAACACGGAGGAGGAGGAGGAGGGGGAGGTCGTGGAGGAGGAGGAGGAGGAGGAGGAGGAGGAGGAGGAGGAGGAGGAGGAGGAGGAGGAGGAAGGAGGAGGAGGTCGTGGAGGAGGAGGAGGAAGGGGAAGTCGTGGAGGGGGAGGAGAAGGAAGGGGAAGTCGTGGAGGGGGAGGAGGAGGAGTAGGAGGAAGGGGAAGTCGTGGAGGATGAAGGGGAGGTCGTGGAGGAGGAGGAGGAAGGGAAGGTCGTGGAGGAGGAGGAGGAGGAGGAGGAGGAGGAGGAGGAGGAGGAGGAGGAGGAGGAGGAGGAGGAGGAGGAGGAGGAGGAGGAGAAGAAGAAGAAGAAGAAGGAGGAGGAGGAAGGGGAGGTCGTGGAGGAGGAGGAGGAGAAAAAGAAGAAGGCTAAGAAGGTGAAGGAGGAGGATAAAAGAGGGAGGAGGAGGGTAAGGGAAAGTAAAGGTGACACGGGATAAGGGAGGGAGGGAGGGAGGGAGAGAATATGAGAGGACAGAGGACAATGGGGAGGAAGTGAGAGAGGGTAAATATGGGGAGAAGGTGAAAAGGGTAAGTATGGGAGAGGAGGGGGGGAGGGTAAATATGAGGAAAAGAGGGAGAGGAGATTAAAAGTAAAAGGAGGAGGAGGAGGAGGCGGGAGAGAACAAGTTGCAGAGAATAAAGGAAAGAGAAGAGAACGAGGGATAACGGGAGGAAGGAAAAAGGTGGATGAAGGTAAATGGAGGAGGATAACTCGGGGAGATGAGGTGAGAAAGGATAAGAGAGGGAGGGGAAGGACGAGAATGAAAAGAATGTAGTAAAATTGAGAAAAATACGATGAAAGTAAAAGAAAGGGAGACTGCAAAGTGAAAAGAGAAATGATGAAAAATGAAGAGCTAGAAAAACAACGACCGAGAAGGGGAAAAGAAAATAACGGTGATAAAGTGGCAACAATGGCAACGACCATAATGGTGAGGATGAGACTAAGACAACGATACAGAAAGCATGACAATTAAGTGCAGTCTACGGACCCGACACTCCTCGCTTCATTACAGAGATGTAAGCAAACTTGGCGATGCAATTAATAAAATATATATCTTTTATTCTGAATTTATGGAAACCACGCGTGTGTTAATGAATATGTGAGTGTAATTAAGTGAGTGAGTGAGTGAGTGAGTGAGTGAGTGAGTGAGTGAGTGAGTGAGAGAGTGAGAGAGTGCGCTAGTGAGAGAGAGAGAGAGAGAGAGAGAGAGAGAGAGAGAGAGAGAGAGAGAGAGAGAGAGAGAGTGTGTGTGTGTGTGTGTGTGTGTGTGTGTGTGTGTGTGTGTGTGTGTGTGTGTGTGTGTGTGTGTGTGTGCGTGTGTGTGATGAGGGTGGGTGAGTACGAGATACCCAAAAAGCAAAGGATAAAATCCTTAACCCCAACTAAATCCAAACATATGTTATCCAACGACAGGCAAAATACAGAATCCTGTGTCCCTACCCAGAAAAGTTTCCCATAATGCCCCCCATCCCACTCTCTATCTTAACCTCTTTCCCTCTTTTTCTTTCTTTCTTTTCTTCTCCCTCACTCTCACTCAACCTCACGCTACTCCTTTACTCTTACCCATTGCCCCAGTCCCAGTCCCAGTCCCAGTCCTAGTCCCTGTCCTAGTCCTAGTCCTAGTCCTAGTCCTAGTCCTAGTCCTAGTCCCAGTCCCTGTCCCAGTCCCAGTCCCAGTCCCTGTCCCAGTCCCTGTCCTAGTCCTAGTCCTAGTCCCTGTCCTAGTCCCTGTCCTAGTCCCTGTCCTAGTCCCTGTCCTAGTCCTAGTCCCAGTCCCTGTCCTAGTCCTAGTCCCAGTCCCAGTCCCAGTCCTAGTCCTAGTCCTAGTCCTAGTCCCAGTCCCTGTCCTAGTCCCAGTCCCAGTCCCAGTCCCAGTCCCTGCCCCTGTCCTTGTCCCTGTCCCACTCCCTCTCCCCCCCTCTCTCTGCGACAGCGTGTCTGCGCCCTAACCCTTCTTGGCACCATCCAAGGGCCGCTTAATAGGCCAGCCCAGACGCCCTTTATTGCCAATGATCAACTCAAGTAGACAAGAACGTCCAGCGCGTAGACCTGGCTCTACTAGGTCGTGGCGCTGACCCTTCGCTGACGCCGCCGCTGACCCCACGTGACGACAACACGGGGCCTCGCTTCTTTAACTTTGTTTCTCATTTCTACTCTACCCTGATTTACGCTGTGCGTTTCTCTTTCTCCTTTAACACCTCTCTTCCTTTTTTTTTTTTTTTCTTTTCCGCTCTTTTTTTCTCCGCTTTATTCAAGTATGTTTCCCTGTGCTTTTATTTTTTTTATCTACCAAACTCACTGTATCACCTTCTCGCTTTATCCCTATTTTTCATCACCCTTCTCTTTTCTTTCCTCTTTCTATGCATCTACAAAACCCTCACTCACTCACTCAGTTCTCTATTTCTATCTCTCATTCTTAATTTCTTTCTCTCTCCTCCACCTCCTCCTCCCTCTTCCTCGCCATTTCGTTCTCCCTTCTCCTTCTCCTTCTCCTTCTCCTTCTCCTTCTCCTTCTCCTTCTCCTTCTCCTTCTCCTTTTTCCTTCTCCTCCTCCTCCTAATTCAAGCTCTTTCATCCCTTCCCTCCGCTGCCTCCTCACCTCATCTCATCTCAATCCACTTCTCACACACTCCTCCCCCACCCCGCCTCTCCTTCCCCGTCCACCCCACCGTCCTTTTCTCATCCCCCCCCCCCCCCGTTCTTGTCCCCTCATCCCGTTCCCCTCGCCTCTCCTCTTCATCTAAGCCCACCCCCCCTTACCCCCCTCCCCTCCTCCGTATCCCCCTGGCCGATCAACAGAAAGCGTAATTAGCATCAACACGCCCGAGTCCTACACACAAACGCACACACAGCTCCCACTGCGCCGTCATTATGCTTCTAAATTGAATATTCAAGACTCAGCAGAACTCCAGTCGATCTCGCTCAAACACACGCACACACAATCATATGCACGAACCTACACTTTTAAGTTATCTACGTACTTAGCACTTGCATAAAAAAGCACGAACGCACGCAAGCACGAATGCACGTACGCGCACGCAAGAACACACACACTCGCCCTTGAACGCACGCACGCACGGAAACGCACAACCAAACAGATGAACCGATTAACGTCAACCAATCAACCGCTTCCTTCCTCCCCTTCCTTTCCGTTCCCTCGCATGGCATACCTTTCTTCATTTCCTTCTCTTTTACTTTTTTTTTTTTTTTTGCGCCTTTTGCCTTTTACCGCTTTAGATCGAATTACTTTCTTCTTCTTCTCCTCGTTCCTCTCCCTCTATCCTATTCCCCCTCCACCTGATTCCTCTCTTCCCTTCTTTAATTCCTTCCTCTCCTCCACATTCATTTCTTTCTTTCAACCTTTCATTCTTTTCTTTCCCATTCTTTCTTCTTCCGTCATCATCAAGGTCAAGGCCATCATCTTCCAGATCATCATCATCATCCATCCCCCCCACCTCCCGCCCTTCTTTATCCTCCACAAAAATGCCTCCACTCGACCCTTTACCAATCCATCCTTTCAAAACCTTACCCCGCGACCACCACTAACTCCTCCTCCATCTCCTCCTCCATCTCCTCATTCTGTCTTCTCCATCTTCTCCATCTCCACCATTCCCTCAACCTCCTCATTCTGTCTTCTCCATCTCCTCCACCTATCTCACCACCACCTCCCTCCATCATCACGACTTCCTCCTCCTCCTCCCTCCCTTCCTCTGCCTCCCTCCCTCCCTCCCTCTTCATCACTCACGGCCTCTCAGACGTCTCATCCTCCGGGGCAAAATCCAATAAAGATGTTGCAATTTCACTACTTCATGCGACTCCCCTTATTCGTGATGCATGGAGGATGTTCTCGCTTGAGTTTTGCTGCTGCTGTTGCAACTGTGGTTATGATTGTGGTTGTGATTGCGACTGTTTAGGTAATAGCAGTGGTAGTAGCAGAGGAGGTAGTACAAGTAGTGGTGGTGGCAATAATATAGTAGTATATCAGTAACGGTGGTAATTGTTGTTGCAGCAGCAGCAGTTGAAGTAGTTGCATCATCTATTACTTAACACCAACAACCACGTCAACGTTCCTACCAGCGACATCCGCCTCAATAGCGGTTGTCGGAGGAGGCAATAATACGCGTCGACGGTGTTGATATGCGTCACTATGGGTGCGGGCGTGTTGTTGCGCCGCGGTTCATGCCGAGTCAATCAAATAGTAACGATAACACCCGCACATTCACACCGAGACGTAATCTGCGGCCAGCATATTCACACCTCATTCTAATAACCCGTTTCTCCCCTATGATATTTATTGCTGCATCTATCCACTAGAGGATGGAAAAGAGGGAAGAGAGACGGGAGGGGGGAGAGTGTGAGACCACGTGGAAACCACGTGGAAACATAAGAAAGCGACGTGGTCAAGATGCTATAAAGATGAGGAGAGGGGAAAGAGACGGGAGAGGGGAAAGAGATGAGAGAGGGGAGACGGGGAAGAGGTGAGAGACGGGAAAGGGGAGAGGGGAAAGAAATGAGAGAGGGGAAAGAAACGAGAGAGGGGAGAGAGATGGGAGAGGGGAAAGAAATGAGAGAGGAGAAAGAGATGGGAGAGGGGAAAGAGACGGGAGAGGGGAAAGAGACGAGAGGGGGGGAAGAGACGAGAGGGGGGGAAGAGACGAGAGAGGGGAGAGAGACGGGAGATGGGGAGAGAGACGGGAGAGGGGAAAGATGAAAGAGGGAAAAGAGACGGAAGAGGGGAGAGGGGAGAGAGAGGGGGAAGGGGAAAAAGACAGGAGAGGGACGGTAGAGGATAGAAAGACGGTAGAGGGGAGAAAGACAGAAGAGGGGAAGATGGCGGGAGAGGGGAAGAAGACGGAAGAGGGGAAGATGACGGGAGAAGGAAGACAAGATAAAGAACCAGAAACGAAGACCACAAGCACTGGAGCGAGAGGGGCCGGAATCTCCCCCTCTACGCGAGTTGCATAAAAGGGGCAAGACGTTTGAGCCAACGCCTTAACAATGCCTGTCATCTTGCTTTGCCTACTCCTGTCTGCCAGTCAGCTTGTCCTTCCTTGCTTCCTCGCTTACTTGTTTGATCGCCCTAACATTTTAATGGGTTTCCCTAAAAGCATTACACGCGGGCGAAGGCTTTTCAGGGGACGCTTATAGAGTGCGTTTCCTCCGCTACAATGACCTAACATGACCTCAGTCGTTGGACCAAGAAAGAGTGAATGTTAACGTCGCTTTGGCAAAAACGTGCTAGAGGAAATATTACCTCGGCTTTGGAGAGAGAGAGAGAGAGAGAGAGAGAGAGAGAGAGAGAGAGAGAGAGAGAGAGAGAGAGAGAGAGAGAGAGAGAGAGAGAGAGAGAGAGAGAGAGAGAGAGAGAGAGAGAGAAAGAGGAGAAATGCTAACAGAACTATAAACTCCTAATTACACAACTTAATCCAATATCTTACTAAGACGAGCGCGTCTTCGCTAGCTTCAGTAAGTTCAAAATGATCGCTAACTTTACAAGGCCAAAGAGACTTCTGAAAGTCCACTCGCCTCTCCCCTTAATCGAAACGCACACTTCGCTAATAAACACACATGGCCTGAATCATTCTTGAAAAAAGTCATTCCTCCCACTTTTCCAATCTCAGCAGAAAAACGTAATTTGCTAACACCCCATCCCTGCACCTGCACCCGCCCCGGACGCCCACGCCCCCACCCCACCCCTTGACACCCACGCCCCAGGTTAAAAGAAAAAAAAAATCCCAAGAAAAATAGCATTTCATCCTTCTTAAACTGACTGGGTAAATTGACATTATTCTTGCGCGTCTCGTTAAAGCTTCCACAAATACATTAAAGCCGAAGAATTCTTACCAGTTCTCCTCTTTTCCCGAAGAGAGAACGATAAGTGTGAAAAAGAAATTGCTAAAGAAAGAAAAAAAGAAGAAACATTTTTCAAAAATTCTTAGTCCTCCACTCGAAGCTTTCAAAGATGGTCTCAGCAAAAGGCCCGAGTCTTTGAAGATCAGCAGTTTTCCTTTCGCTTTCCTGGTGACCGTTTGCTTCCTTGTCAGCACCGACGGGACCGACTATCACAACACACCGACCTGCCACTGCCACAAGTGCACCTCCGCCGGGAGTATTATGTAATTCCTATTTGTTTTATCGTCACGGCTGTTGTCACTGAGAACAGATGCAACGTTTGATAGGTCTAATGTAAACCGGGGAAGTAACACTATCAAAGCGACGCTCGGCTTCATCAACAATGCTGTTAAGATTCGCCGACAACAGCCACGCGACAGCGCAATAACCTTCCTGTTTGTCTTTCACTCCTCATTTTCCTTTCCCCTCTTTCATTTCTCCCTTCTCTTCCTCCCCCATTATCTCCCTCTCCTTCGTTTCTTACTTTTTATCACCTCACTCCCGCCTCCTGCCTGCCTCATCTGTGCCTCCTCATGGCCCCTGCAGCATCGATTTTGCTTTTCATTTGGCTCATGTGTGCAGCTACCTCGCGAGGGGCGGCAGCTCAGCCCGCTCTTCCGCCCGCCCATTAGCTCCCACCTGTGGTTGGCGGCCGAGGGAGAAGGGGGGGGGGCAAGGACAATCACCGATGACAAAGGCAGGGACAAATGACGTGATGTCACCCTTCGAAGAAAAAGACAGAGCGGAATAAATAAACATGGCGGGGAAGAAGGATGAAGAGTCCCCCCGATCTGTCTTTCTTTCTTTCTCTCTTTTTCTTTTTCCATCATTGTCTCTCTCCATCTACCCCCATATCCTGTATTCAGTGTCTAACGTCCTCACTTCCCACCCACCCACTCACCCACCCATCTTACTCATCAACCCACCAACCCACCAACCCATCTCACCCACCACCCCACCTGTCCATCTCACCCACCATCCCACCTGTCCATCTCACCCACCATCCCACCTCACCCACCATCCCACCTCACCAACCATCTCACCCACCGTCCCACCCATCCATCTCACCCACCGTCCCACCTACCCATCTCACCCACCGTCCCACCCATCCATCTCCCCTACCCAGCAACCAACACGAGACCCGCTTATAAAGACAAGCCTAATCCTTCACGCTGGGTAATGAACTTTCCCCATAAATCCTGAATGGCGGGTCATGTCCCAGCAGCAGACCGGAGCACAAGAAATCAGGGGGAGATTAAATTTAAACCTACCCTAAGGAAAGAAGGAAGAGGAAAAAGAGAAGGATGGAAGGAAGGGAGAGAGAGAGAGGAAGGGAGGAAGGGAGAGAGAGAGAGAGAGAGAGGAAGGGAGGAAGGGAGAGAGAGAGGAAGGGAGAGAGAGAGGAAGGGAGAGAGAGAGGAAGGGAGGAAGGGAGAGAGAGAGGAAGGGAGGAAGGGGGGAAGGAAGGGTTAAAAGGAAGGGAGAAAGAGAGAAATTCAAGAGGAGGGAAGAAGGAAGAAAGGATGGAAGGGAGAGCAAGAGGGGGAAAAGTGAGGAGGAAAGAAGTAAGAAAAAAAGGAAGGGAGAAAGGGGAGGAGAGAGGGAGGAAGAAGGAAGAAAGTAAGGGAGAGAAGGAGGAAGAAAGGATGGAAGGGAGAGCAAGAGGGGGAAGAGTGAGGAGGAAAGAAGTAAGAAAAAAAGGAAGGGAGAAAGGGGAGGAGAGAGGGAGGAAGAAGGAAGAAAGTAAGGGAGAGAAGGAGAAAGGAAAAAAAAGGAAGAAAGGGAGGAGTAAAAGAAGGGAGGGAGGGAAGGAGGGAGGAATAAAAGAAGGGAGGGGGAGGAAGGAATAAAAGGGAAGGAGGAATGGAGAAAAAAAGTCAGGGAGAACGGCAGGAAGGTAGAGATGGAGGAAAGGAACGAAAGGCATAGAGAAGGAAAAGGGAAGATGAAGAATGGAGTTCAATAGAGAAAAGAGAAAAAAGAGAAGGTAAGAAGGACTAATTAAGTCAGAGCAAACAGAGGACTACAGAAAAAGGGATACGAAGGTTAAATGTTGACCGAAGTGAAGCGAGGGAACGCAAAGGGGAAATTGGAAGAAAAGTGCTTGAAACCAAAAGAAACAGGAGGACAGAAACGGAACGGAACGGAACGGAACGGAACGAAACAAACGACGACGACGATGCAAATCAGGTCGAAAAACAAACCGTAACATAACGGAACAGAAGCAAAGGATAACAAGATAACACAAAAACAAAAACATCAGAGAGCAAGAACAAAACACGACCTAACACAGCACAACACGAACAAACCTTGGCCTAACACGGAACGGAACAGGGCGGGACGAGACGGAGCCCAAAGCACACTCATTAAATCCGGCGTCGATGCAACGAAATCAACCGCTTGAATCAAGAGGTAAAATCCCAGCGACGGTGCGCACTCGAGAAGCACTCCTGCCTCCCATTGATTGCAACAACATCGATGCCCAAGAAAGTTGCATGCGTGTCCCTCGCTCTCACTCTCATTCCTTTCTCTCTCTCTTTCTCCCTTTCCTTTTCCTTTTCCTTCTCCTTCTCTCTCTCTTTCTTCTCCTTCTCTCTCTCTTTCTCTTTCTCCTCCTCCTCCATCTTCTCCTTCTTCTCCACCTTCTCCTTCTTCATCTTAAGCTCCTTCATCTTTTCCATCTTCTGCATTTCCCTGCGTCTCCCTCTCCCCCTCTCTACCTCCCCTCTCTCAGGTTGCAGAGTCACCTTGCACAGCTTGCTATCACTGGTGTTATTGCCTGGCCGCGGTCGGAATATCATTGCGTGTGATTCTAATTTTAGACAAGGAGAACAATAGGTTTTCAGTGTTTGATTATCTTCATTATCATCGTGATTATGATTAATCCTGAATGATACCAGAGATTGAATTCTTATCGTTACTATTATCATTATCACGATTATCATGGTTATCTTCATCATCATCACCATCACCACTATTGCCATCACAATCATTCTCCTCATTATCCTTTTAATCCCTAGTGTCCGGGATAATCGAATCATTACCAATCCAACAATCCCCCACTCCCCCGCCCCGCCCCCTTACAAAAAAAAAAAAACGTCATTAAAATTAACATCAATACCAACATCCCTGCCGTAATGACGCGCTCATGACTACCGTCGGCCGAATTAATGAGCTGGAGAGAGTTTTCTGAGGGTTGTTATTTTCCCCCTTATTTCTTTCTTTTTTTCTTTCTTTTTTCTTTCTTTCTTTCGCTGGAAGACATAGAGAGAGCGCGAACAAAACCGATGACTTGCAAACTTCACAAGTTCGGCGATTTTGTGTCTGTCAAATGTACCTGAAATTTGGTGTTTGGTGTAGGTATTAGGTGTGGGTGTGGGTGTTGGATGTGGGTGGGGGTGTAGGATGTGGGTGGGGGTGTAGGATGTGGGTGGGGGTGTTGGATGTGGGTGGGGGTGTAGGATGTGGGTGGGGGTGTTGGATGTGGGTGAGGGTGTAGGATGTGGATGTGGATGTGGATGTGGATGTGGATGTGGATGTGGATGGGGATGGGGATGGGGATGGGGATGGGGATGGGGATGGGGATGGGGATGGGGATGATGGGGATGGGGATGGGGATGGGGATGGGGATGGGGATGGGGATGGGGATGGGGATGGGGATGGGGATGGGGATGGGGATGGGGATGGGGATGGGGTGGGGGTGTTGGCGTTGGTAGTGATGGTGATAATGCTGATGATGACATTCAAATTCACGGTCACTGAGATAACTGCCGATAAATCCACCTTCACAAAAAATAACAGTGACTATGAATGCATAACGGTCAAGATTTCCTCGACGAAGACAACAATCCCCAGACTAAACGAACATCAAAGAAAAAGACACACTGCAGACACTAAAGGGCATACAACAACGCGCAGACAGAGGGCACCTATTGGAAGATGAAGGGAAGGGGGAAAGAAAGAGAAAGAGAAAAAAAAAGCAGACACCAAACATGACAGCGGAGTGAACAACGGGCGTGTTTGCACTCGCATTCGCAATCCCACTCTTTTGTGCTGAACAATGCTAACAGGAAGGGGGTCGTGACCATGGAGCATGTGTGGCCTGACGATCACGAGTGGTGACAAGGTGGGGGGCAGGGAGGCAAGTGGAGGTAGGGGGATGAGGGGCAGAGATGGGGACGGGGAGGTAAAGGGAGGGGGGGGAGCAGAGGGGAGGGAGAACAGCAGCAGCAGCAGCAGCAGCAGCAGCAGGAGGAGGAGGAGGAGGAGAAGGAGGAGAAGAAGAGGGACAGGGGGAGGAAAAGGGACAGGGGGAGGAAAAGGGACAGGGGGAGGAAAAGGGACAAGGGGAGGAAAAGGGACAGGGGGAGGAAAAGGGACAGGGGGAGGGGAAGGGACAGGGGGAGGGGAAGGGACAGGGGGTAAGGCAGAGGATGAGGGACAGGGGGAGGAGAAGGGATAGGGGGTAAGGCAGAGGAAGAGGGGCAGGGGGTAAGGCAGAGGAAGAGGGACAGGGGGAGGAGAAGGGACAGGGGGAGGAGAAGGGACAGGGGGAGGAGAAGGGACAGGGGGTAAGGCAGAGGAAGAGGGACAGGGGGAGAAGGGACAGGGGGTAAGGCAAAGGAAGAGGGGCCGGGGGTAGATGGGAGGAGGAGGGGCAGGGGGTAAGGGAGAGAAGGACGGACAGGGGGAAAGGGTGAGGAGAACGGGCAGGGGGTAAGGGGGGAGGAAGGGTAGGGGGTAAGGGGGAGAAAGAGGGGCAGGGGGTAAGGGGGGGGAGAAGGGCAGGGGGTAAGAGGGAGGAAGAGGGGCAGGGGGTAAGGGGGAGGTAGAGGGGCAGGGGGTAATGGGGAGGAGGAGGGGCAGGGGGTAAGGGGGAGGAGGACGGGCAGGGGGTAAGGGGGAGGAGGACGGGCAGGGGGTAAGGGGGAGGAAGAGGGGCCGGGGGTAAGAGGGAGGAGGAGGGGCAGGGGGTAAGGGGGAGGAGAGAGGGGCGAGGTAGGGAAACGAGAAAGGGGGGAGATAAGGGAAAAGGGGGAAGGAGTAGAAAGATCGGTGTGGTTAGAGAGAGAGAGAGATGAAGCAGCAAAACCAGTCCCCCGAAGTAGTGAATATATTTTTTTTAAAAGGAAACCGGCGAAAGCCAATATAAATACCTCATCAATTAAGAAACAAAAAAGTGAGCGAGTAAGAGTGAGAATGAGTGAGTGAGTGAGAGGCAGAGAGTGGGAGAGAGAGGGAGAGAGAGAGGGAGAGAGGAGGGAGAGGGAGAGAGAGGGAGGGGGAGGGGGGGAGAGAGAGGGATAGAAGGGTAGAGGGGGAGGGGGAGGGAGTAGGGAGGGAGAGCGTGAGTGTGTGAGTGTGTGAGTGTGTGAGAGTGTGAGTGAGAGAGAGAGAGAGAGAGAGAGAGAGAGAGAGAGAGAGAGAGAGAGAGAGAGAGAGAGAGAGAGAGAGAGAGAGAGAGAGAGAGAGAGAGAGAGAGAGAGAGAGAGAGAGAGAGTGTGTGTGTGTGTGTGTGTGTGTGTGTGTGTGTGTGTGTGTGTGTGTGTGTGTGTGTGTGTGTGTGTGAGCGGTTGCGTTTTCGAGTACTTGTACATTACCGAGTACGTTTACATTTGTTTGAGTCTGTGTGAGTGTGAGATTATGTGTGAGAGTGATAGTACGTGTGTATGTGATAGCATGTGTGCGTGTGTGCAAGTGCGTTTGTATATGCATGTGCAACAAACATCCGCGAAGGGATGCAAGATGCGCTGCCGAAAACGCACGAATCGGCGGGTCGGAACTGCACACGAACTGTAAATATTTCTAAAAGGAGGAGGGGAATGGAGTATTCCAGATATTGCAAAAAAATACTGCAAAAAAGTAAAACAAAACAAAAAATAAATAAACAAAAAAAATCCAAGCATACGAAAAACTAATTAAGAGTCAAAATTAACAACGTCAACCCACGACGCCGAACCAACCTTCTCTGCAAATGAATGACGCAAGGTTGGGTGTGGAGGAAAAGAGGGGTAGGAAGATGGACGGGGGGGGGGATAGGGGGAGCATAAGGGAAGGGGAGGGAGGAGGGGGCGGAGGGGGGGAGGGGGAGAGGGGGGAGGGGGAATGAGAAGGAGGAGGGGCAAAGTGGAAGGGGAAAGGAGAATAAGGGAGGGGGCGGGCAATACGGTATGTGGGGTGAGGGGAAGAAGGGGGAGAGGATTGGGGTATGGGGAGAGGGGAGCACGGGGTGAGGGGGTGGAGAAAAGAGGGGATAAGAGGGACCCCACGCCCCCTCCTACTCCGCCCTACTTTACTAAAAATAAGATCTCTCATTACCTACTCTTTTTGTGTAAACAACGGCTGGCAAAAACCCCCTTCCTGCTTGGCCCTGGGCGTGGACACCGAGATGTGAAATCAGGCAACGTACCACTACAAGCCAGTTTCATTTTCTTTTTCCTTCCTTCCCCTTCTCTTCCTTTCTTGGACTCTCTTTGTCACGGCTTCAAGCGCATCACTAATGCACAGAAATGGGATTGCAAAGATTACAACCAAAGGACTTTTACCTCCAATCTAATAACTGCATCTGCATTACAGCATGCACATATATTCGCCCTCACACTCTCTCACTTCCACTCCTTTATCCACCCATACATCAATCAATCAATCAATCAATCAATCAATCAATCTATCAATCTATCTATCCATCTATCTATCCATCTATCTATCCATCCATCTATCCATCCACCTATCCATCGATCTATCCATTTATCTATTCATCTATCCATCTACCCACTCACCCACCCAACCACCCACCCATCCAAACACTCACCCATCCAAACGGCCACCCACCCACTCAAACAACAAAAAACACCCACCCACCCACCCAAACACACCCATCCACCCACCCAAACACACCCATCCACCCACCCAAAAACACCATCCCATCCACCCACCCAAAAACACCGTCCATCCACCCACCCACGCTCAAAAAACAACATACAAAGAGAATCTCATGCATGATCCAAGCAGAGTTCCCCCCCTCCCTCCCTCCCCCTTCCCGGAGCCCGCAGTCCTTCGCAACAGCCCGCCTCGCAGCCAAAGCGGAGAAGTTAACACAGAACCGCGTGTCAATATTAAAGCTAGGAGTGCTTTAAGCTGTGTGTCAATCCCAGTAGTTCGCGCGCCTCTGAAATCAGCATACCGGATGTCAAGAGCCAAAAAGTTCCAGGCTGTTGTCATACTCGATAGGGATTCAAATTGAGGAGGAGGAGGAGGAGGAGGAGGAGGAGGAGGAGGAGGAGGAGGAGGAGGAGGAGGAGGAGGAGGAGGAGGAGGAGGAGGAGGAGAGGAGGAAGAGGAGGAGGAAGAGGAGGAGGAGGAGGAGGAGGAGGAGGAGGAGGAGGAGGAGGAGGAGGAGGAGGAGGAGGAGGAGGAGGAGGAGGAGGAGGAGGAGGAGGAGGAGGAGGAGGAGGAAAAGGAGGGGGGGAGGGTGGAAAAGGATATAGAAGCAGGGAGGAGGTTGAGGAGAGTGGGGAAGAGGAGATAGAAGCAGGGAGGAGGTAAAGGAGAGGGGGAAGAGGGAGGAGACCAAAGGTTAGGTAATAAACAATGACAAAAACGCCTCTAAGAGACTTGATTTGATTTTATTCGGTCAGTTTCTTCGCTTAAGCCAATGCAGATGAGCGAGGAACAGCTGGATAGAGAGTGCGCGAGCCTCTGTAAGCAAAGATCTGATCGGCAGCCTCGTCACTCGCTCTTCCCCTGAGGTGTAAACATTTACTCAACGCTCGGTTTCAAATTTGAGGATACCTGTAGCAAGCAGCCCATGTAAATCTACTTATGTGTCCTGTCTGTCTGTCTGTCTGTCTGTCTGTCTGTGTGTCTGTCTGTGTGTGTGTGTCTGTCTGTGTGTGTGTGTCTGTCTGTGTGTGTGTCTGTCTGTGTGTGTGTGTCTGTCTGTGTGTGTGTGTCTGTCTGTGTGTGTGTGTCTGTCTGTGTGTGTGTGTGTGTCTGTCTGTGTGTGTGTGTGTGTCTGTCTGTCTGTGTGTCTGTGTGTCTGTCTGTGTGTCTGTCTGTCTGTCTGTGTGTCTGTCTGTGTGTCTGTCTGTCTGTCTGTCTGTCTGTCTGTCTGTCTGTCTGTCTGTCTGTCTGTCTGTCTGTCTGTCTGTCTGTCTGTCTGTCTGTCTGTCTGTCTGTCTGTCTGTCTGTCTGTCTGTCTGTCTGTCTGCGCGTGCATATGTGCATGTGTATATGCGTGTATCCAAATGCCTATTGACCAGCACTGTCCATTATCAGCAGGCCACTATAAATAACAAGCCGCTTATCTCAATCTCATAAACCCCGTTCATCCCATTGTAATAAATGAAGCAGACCCCCCCCCTGTCCCCGCTCCCTCTTCCCCGTGGTCCTTCGTGTATTTAAACCTTGGATTTCACAACTTTCTCAATACGCTTTTACCTCTTGGGCTTTACAATTCACAGCGTTATCAACATTATCAATAATCCTACCGGAAAAAAAATATATATATATATGACGTACCCCCCCACCCTACCTACTCCCCCTACCGAGCCTAAATCGCCATGGATTCACCCCCGTAACCTAGTTTAGTCAATCCGTCGTTTCGAATTTTGTGCTACCGTCCTCGTCCTTGTTAAACTTCTCATGAGCCTCTCAAACTTGTCCAAAATTTCGCCCGAGAGTTTGCGCCGTAAAGGGACTCTCTGAAGCGGCGATCCTTCTCGGCGTCATGTTCTCGGAAACACCGGGAGCGTTTCGGCCTTGCCCTCTACCGGGTGCCTTCTACCGGGTGCCTTCTACCGGTGCCTTCTACCGGGTGCCTTCTACCGGGTGCCTTCTACCGGGTGCCTTCTACCGGGTGCCTTCTACCGAGTCTTGCACCAGGTCTTCCTTCTACCAGGAAACGATTCTTTAAGACAACACGTTTTATTCTAAAGACGAAACGATTCAAAAAGCCCGTTTTTGTGAAAGAATGGGACACAAGAGAGGTTCTTTCAAGGAATATTAAGGCTCGGCTTTGTTTACTTTGACGCTTGAGATATCCCACGAGGTAGGAGGGAGGAGGGAGGAGGGAGGAGGGAGGAGGGACGAGGGAGGAGGGAGGATGAGGGGGAGCAGGGCGGAGCAGAGAGGAGGGAGGAGCAGGGAGAGAGGGGTAGGGAGGGAGGACCAGAGATGAGGAAGACCATGGGGGAGGGAGGAGGAGGGAGGAGAGAGGGGGAGGGAGGAGGGAGGAGGGAGGAGGGGAAGGGGGGAGGGGGGGGAGAAACAGGATAATACGTATGAAGATAAAAACTTTCGCTTAGCTGCACTGTACAGAAAACATTTATTATTCAAACAGTGTTCCATATATTGTGTGCATGATTTCTGCTGAACCATATTACTCAGTGACCTACTTTGTATAAACAAGTAAAAAAAAAAAAAACATGACAATATATAACTAAACTCATAAATTAAACTAGATATATGAAATATAAGCGTATTAAATGAACTTGCATGAACACATCGTTACGTAATACGTCTACAAAACACATTGCATAATGCACATACAAACAAAACACAACACGACTTGCATATCCCTCATCATGAAGACCACACACTATTTATTTTTTTTCTGCAACTTATCTGTTTATTCTTTGCAAAATCATAGTTTCAGCCTCTATGATAGATGCAGTGCAGCACAACACTACACTACCGTCAACACTTAAGCCACGTCAACCCTTGCATTGCAACTGCACTGATCATCATGGGAAATATCCACTCCGCTGCGGCATAAACTTTTTCTTCTCTCTTTTCTTTGTTCAATTGCGAATCGGAAAAAAAACATCTGTCATTACAACTGGTTTCCATGCCTTCGCAGATTGCCTGGGAAGCACACCACACAAAAGCATTTCCTTTCTACGACTCTTATCAGTCTTTGTCAGCGTTTTAGACAAAAATGCAACGCAACAGAAGTGAAGATTTTTCTCACGAAATCTCCATGCAGAACAAGGCCAGCACTCAAGCCTGCACGGGGGATAAACACAAGGGGGCGTGTAAGGGAGAGGCTGTGAGTGGCAAGGAAACGACACAGAGAGAAAGAGGGAGAGAGAGAGAGAGAGAGACAGGGCGAAAGAGGTGGTGCTACAAGATAAATGTATAGATATTACGTCTCTCTCTCTGCATCCTACCCTCCACATTCACAGTGAGGTTGAGGAGGTTGAGGAGGAGGAGGAGGAGGAGGAGGAGGAGGAGGAGGAGGAGGAGGAGGAGGAGGAGGAGGAGGAGGAGGAGGAGGAGGAGGAGGAGGAGGAGACGACGACGACAACGACGAAGACGACGAGGACAAGGACGAGTAGGAATGCGAGGAGGTGGAGGAGAAAGCAGAGGCTTCGCTGGCCTTGGCGCGACGGAGCCAAGAACCACGAAGGAGCCCCCTTTCCCCTACGCACTCGGAGGAGCCTCCTTTCCTCTTCCCGCCGGAGGGCACGCGCGTCTTCGCAGCCGCCGCCGTCGTCATGTTGGCGCTGGAATGCAGGCACTCGTCTTACGACAGACGAACCACGTGGGTCTCACCACGGCCCTCGACGCGACAACGTGCAGCGCCACCGAGAGTGTGTCACCAACTGTGATCCTCGCCACACATCACCTCGGCTCCCGGTGGGGCGTGGGGAGGGGGAGCAGCCGAGGGGGGGGGGGGACCTGTCGGCGCACGTGCACCCCCCACACTCCTCCCGCAATCTCGGCCTGCATCCTCTTCACTCCTACTCCTCCCCCTCCTCCTCCTCTTCGTCTCCTCCTTTCGTTCTTGTTAATGCTCTTCTATTTTCCCACTTCTTCGCTCTCTCTCTCTTCTTCCATTTCCTTTCCCTGCTTCACATTATTCTTCGATCTTGTACCTCCTGTTTCTTCCCTCGCTTCTCCTTCACATTCTTTCTCTTTCCGTTTTCAGTTTCCTTCCCATTTTCATTTCCATTTTCATTTCCATTTCCATTTCCTTCCCCTCCCTTTTCCCATTCCCTCTTTCCATGCCCATTCCCTTTCACCTTTCCTTTGTCCCTGCCCTTTCCTCTTCCCCTTCCCCCTCCATTCCTTCTCT
>NW_028234405.1:15274867-15282367 GCF_977035675.1 Penaeus japonicus | reverse complement strand
GGAAAGGAGGAAGGAGGAAGGGGGATGGGGATTTGGTGGGAGTATGGGAGGGGGAGGTGTATCTGAAAACGCCATCCCTTCATGAATATCATACATACGTAAGAGCCTCTTTGGATTTATTTCTCTATTTCTCTCTCTCTATTTCTCTCTCTCTATTTCTCTCTCTCTATTTCTCTCTCTCTATTTCTCTCTCTCTATTTCTCTCTCTCTATTTCTCTCTCTCTATTTCTCTCTCTCTATTTCGCTCTCTCTATTTCTCTCTCTCTATTTCGCTCTCTCTATTTCTATCTCTCTATTTCTATCTCTCTATTTCTATCTCTCTATTTCTATCTCTCTATTTCTATTTCTATTTCTATCTCTCTCTCTCTCTCTATCTCTCGCTCTCTCTCTCTCTCGATCCTCCTTCCCTTGGCTGTCGCGAGAAAGGGACGGGAAAGAAAACCCGAAAGGGGACCGGGTCGTCCGACGTTCGATGGGGAATGTGGCCGCCCTTTCGTTATTCCTGACAGCAATCAATCTAGCACGCAAAACCTGACGACTTGAAGGGGAGAGGGAAATAAAAAAACAAAACAATGAAAGTTGAACGATGACTCAGAGGGAAGGGAGAAAACAAAAAAACATAATAAGGAAAAACGAACATGGGGAAAATGGCTGACACGCCCACGATAACATTCGTGACCGCCACAGGATGTAAACACATTAACCAATTCCTCTGAGATACATTATGCCAGGATGAAACACCTTGGTCCCTCTTTTGTCCTTAAATCGCTTTCAGTGACGGTGGAAAAATGAAGCATTACATATAAACATACAGTAAAATACAGGCAAATGGACATCTGTAGACGCGTGCACAGAGAACACGCACATACACCCACATGCACACATATATGATAACCTCACCAACAATAGGTTTTAGTTCTTCGGATTATTAAAAATTAACTTCCACTGTGAACATTTTACGGGAAAATAATATATGGGAGATGCAGTATTATATCAGGCAAGACTCTCACATTCCATTTGGACAGTGATCCCCCGTTTCAAGCTCCACGTGACTAATACATTCCTTATAGGTCTATATTTTCATATTCTCATAAAATTGAGTTTAAAGTTCATGCTATACCCTATAATTCTTTTTAAGGGCTAGAGGTATTCAGGATATCTGTCCTTCCTTACCATGGTTTCATTTTGATAAATACACGTTGCAGTGTCTTCATACATATATACATATAAAATACATAATATAAACATATAAATTTATACATGATCAAAATCCATGATTACAGTATTAATATTAACCTTCTACCTAGTGAAAAGCCCCTTGGTTTACAAACATGGGCATGTTGCCAAAGGTAAACTGCGAAAAAGGTCGCCCTCTGTTCAGGCAGCAGGCGGCGCGGCGCAGCGCCAGCGGAAGCGCCAGAAACGAGAACCGCCATGAACTCCACGGCATTACACAATCAACCAGAACGTTCTAATTTGCGGCTCGGGGCTGGCTGCCACGCATGATCAGCCACTCCAGCCGATTAAAGAAGAGCCAAATTAATTGGCATATCTAATCGCTCCCAATCTCCAACCTGCATTAGAGAATGAGCGTGGGGGAGATGGGGGCCACGAGAAGCACCTTTGAGGTCTATGATTCTGCGTGTCCTACAAAGTGACGCAACTGTCTGCTTTCAAACTATCTGCCTGACACCGACTCGCAAGCATTCCTATTCCGCATGACACAATTCCTCAGTGTCTGAAGTGGACTGTGAAACCGCTCCAGCACCCAGTCTTTGAGGATATTACGTATTATGGGCATCAGCTAGCATTCAATCAGACGGGAATGGCGGGTTTACCTGTAAACTGCTTAACCATCCGCACTCGAGGAGAGAGGTGGGGGGGAGGCGAAAAAGAGAAAAAAAAGACAGAGGGGGATGAGGAAAGGAGGGGGAGACGGAGAATAGGAGGGGGATAGAGGGAGGAAGGGAGGGACGGACGGACGGACGGAGAGAGAGAGAGGGAGAGAGAGGGAGAGATAGAGAGGGAGAGGGAGAGATAGAGAGGGAGAGAGAGAGAGAGAGAGAGAGAGAGAGAGAGAGAGAGAGAGAGAGAGAGAGAGAGAGAGAGAGAGAGAGAGAGAGAGAGAGAGATAGAGATAGAGAGAGATAGAGATAGAGATAGAGATAGAGATAGAGATAGAGATAGAGAGAGAGAGAGAGAGATAGAGATAGAGATAGAGATAAAGAGATAAAGAGAGATAAAGAGAGATAAAGAGAGATAAAGAGATAGAGATAGAGAGATAGAGATAGAGAGATAGAGAGATAGAGAGATAGAGAGAGAGAGAGAGAGAGAGAGATAGAGAGAGAGAGATAGAGATAGAGAGATAGAGAGATAGAGAGATAGAGATAGAGAGATAGATAGAGATAGAGATAGAGATAGAGATAGAGAGAGAGAGAGAGAGAGAGAGAGAGAGAGAGAGAGAGAGAGAGAATGTGAGAGAGATAGAGATAGGGGCCTCCGTCCCACCCAGCAGGATCCTTGGGCCCTCTTAAAGCCTCCTTCACCCCTTCATCTACATATCTTACTTGTCTATCTTATTCTCCACGGCGATTTTCGATGCCCTCCACTTGCCTGTATCTATTTAAAGCTCAAAGGATAACTTATCCCCGGTCGCTGTCACTGTCACTGTCCAGGAACAGCCGTCTGCCGCTGCACAACCCATTCGCATGACTCCGAGCTCCATCGTCTATCAATTCTGTCATTTGTGAGCTTTCATCCTCTCACTTCAACAAGGAGACGCAGACGCAGACACACTCTCATATCATCATAATCTCACTCATACTCCCACCTACGCTCCCACACACTCACATTCACATATACACTCCCACGTCCACACTCACACGTACACTCCCCCCCACACCCACATTCATAACAAGAAGCGGTATCAGATATCGCAATCTTTAATCATAAATCTGTCTTTGAAGAGCTGCGACGTAAAAAAAAAAAGATGAGAGCGTGAGAGATGTCCAGAATAAATGAGGGAGACGGAGAGAGGGAGGAGGGGAGACGAAAACGAAATTGGAGGAAAAAGAGGGGGAGAGGAAGGGAAGGGGGAAGGGGAGGAGGGGAAGGGAGGGGAAGGGAGGGGAAGGGAGGGGAAGAGGGGAGGGGAAGAGGGGAGGGGAAGAGGAGAGGGGAGGGGAAGGGAGAGGGGAAAGGGGAAAGGAGACGAGAGGAGAGGAGAGGGAGGAAAGGAAGTGGAGGGGAGAGGGAGGAAGGGAGGAGATGGGGGGAGGAGGAGGAAGAGGGAGGTAGAGGGAGAGGGAGAGAGAAAGAGAGAAAGAAAGAGAGAAAGAAAGAGAAAAAGAGAGAGAGAGAGAGAGAGAGAGAGAGAGAGAGAGAGAGAGAGAGAGAGAGAGAGAGAGAGAGAGAGAGAGGAGAGAGAGAGAGAGAGAGAGAGAGAGAAAGAGTGGAGAGGAAATGAGAGAGAGAGAGAGAGGAAAAAGGGGAGGGAGAGAGAAGAAAGAAAGAAAGGGAGAGGAGAGGAAGGAGGAGAGAGAGAGAGGAAGAGAAAAAGAGAAGAGGAGAGAGAAGAGAGAAAGAAAAGAGAGAGAAAGAGAGAGAGAGAGAAAGGGAGAGTGAGAGAGAGAGAGAGAGAAAAAAGAGGAGAGAGAGAGAGAGAGAGAGAGAGAGGAGAGTTGATAGAGAGAGAGAGAGAGAGGGAGGGAGGGGGAGAGGAAGAGAGGAGAGAGAGGAGGGAGAGAGGGAAGAGAGAGGAGAGAGAGGAGAGAGAGAGAGAGAGGAGCAGAGAAGAGTGGAGAGAGAGAGAGAGAGAGAGAGAGAGAGAGAGAGGGGAGAGAGGAGAGAGAGGAGAGAGAGGAGAGAGAGGAGAGAGAGAGGAGAGAGAGGAGAGAGAGAGGAGAGAGAGAGAGAGAGAGAGAGAGAGAGAGAAAGAGAGAGAGAAATGGAAAGAGAGAGAGGGAGCAAGAAAGAGAGAGAGAGAGAAAGAGAGAGAGAGAGAGAGAGAGAGAGAGAGAGAGAAAGAGAGAGAGGGAGCAAGAAAGAGAAGGAAACGCGGGAGTCTTCCAGAAACCCCATCAGAGAACCCTTCATCAAAACCCCATTTTTTTATCTCCATAACCTTCACGGATCCAAGATTTAAGAAAAAACAGAAAAAAAACAAGCGCACAAAAAAAACGAAAATGAAGTAAGAGAATAAAAATGAGTGACCTCTGCCTTCTAACTCAGACCACCTCCCCCACACACCCCTACACACCCCCACCCAAGCTCCAGTACCCGCACGTTTGAGATCTCTCCCTCCCTCCCTACCTCACCCCACCCCACCCTTCCCTATCCCCACTCCCTCTTTCCCTCAACCCAACCAGTCGATCTATCTCTCCCTCCTCCCTACGACCCCGACCCCATATTCCTACTCCTACGTCTACCCCTACCCCTACCCCTACCCCTATCCCTACCCCTACATTACTCCAATCCCTCTCTCCTTCCCTCTCTCCTTCCCCCATCCCACCCAGTAAATCTATCCGCCCACCCCCCCACCCTACCACCTTCGGCCAACTCACCAAGTCAACCCCCCCGCCTCCAACCCATGCTTTCACCCCCCAATGCCCCCACACCCCTATCCCTTACCCTTCCCCCATCTCCCTCCTCCTCCTCCCCAACCCCCTGAGTCAATACACTACCTCCCCACGACTGCAAATCCTCAAATCCTCAAATCCCCCAACTCCCAGAGGGAGAAAGAGGAGGAGGAAGAGGAGGAGGAGGAGGAGGAGGAGGAGGAGGAGGAGGAGGAGGAGGAGGAGGAGGAGGAGGAGGAGGAGGAGGAGAAGATTGAAAATCCAAAGTGAAAGGGAAATTACGAGAGGGAGATCGGCAGGAGGTAGGGCAGAAGAGGAAGAGAAGAGGAAGAGAAGAGGAAGAGAAACAGATGCAAGAAAAGAGAAACAAGAGTAAAGCAAGAGCAAGCGACGTAAACAAGAGGGCCAACAGAGAGGGAGAAAACAAAGGAAAGCGAAGGGATGTGAGAAGGGAATCGGCATCGAGTATCGCCCATACGAGGAGGATGGCGATGGCCTCTCGTTACAGCGCTGAATCATTCACTTGCTCACTCGCTCGCTCACTCACGCACGCACGCACTTACTAATTCACGCACTCTCTTCTTTCCCTTGCTTTGCCTCACCATCACACCACCTTCAAGACCGGCCTAATCATCCCCATCCTCACTATCCTCCAGACGCTCACAATACCCTTGTGATGTATCTAATTCGCACCGACTACCACCCGCACCACCCTGGCCCCGACGCTGTCACACAAGCGCATCCTATTAGGACGGAGATAAAGCCGTGAGTGAGTTAGTGCTATCAATGCAGCTCGGCCGGGTCTCATGGGCGGCTCGAGTTCCCCGCCCATGGCAATCAGACGTGTTGCGTTCGCTCTTCCTATCTTGCCCTCTCGCTCATTCTCGCCCACTCTCGCCCTCTCGCTCTCACACACTCCCTACACGCTAGCTCTTTCGTTTATTCTCTCACATACACATTCACCTTTTTACTCTCACTCCCCCACACACATACACACTCGCCCTTTTCCTTTCACTCCCACATACACACAATAGCTCACTCCCTTTCTCACCCACAGACATACTCATCCCCCCCACTATCTTTTCCCCTCACTCACTCACTGTCTCTTTCATCCGGAATATGAGGGTCTGCCTCCCCTTCCTGTTCCTCTGTCTCGGCACTGTATCCAAACGCTAGTGCTTATCTATGTCCTGGCGGGAAAAAGACGTTTCTTATCGGAGGGAGAGAGAGGAAGAGAGGGGGAAGAGGAGGTAGGAAGAGAGAGAGGAGGAAGGGAAGGGAAGGGAAGGGGAGGGGAGGGGAGGGAGGAGGAAAGAGAAGGAGGGAGGGAGAGTTAGGGAGAGGGAGGGAGAGTTAGGGAGAGGGAGGGAGAGGGAGGGAGAGGAGGGGGAGGGAGGGAGGGCGAGAGATAGGTAGATAAATAGATAGATAGATACACACATATACATCGAAAGAGAACAGGTAATAAAAAATAATAAAAAAAGCCCGAAAGAGTCAAAGTTACAGACAAGTCAATCACAGACACAGACAACTACAGTCAATGGAAAGACGTTTGTAACCCCCCCCCATCCTCCTCCTCCTCTTCCTCCTCCTCCTCCTCCTCCTCCTCCTCCTCCTCCTCCTCCTCCTCCTCCTCCTCCTCCTCCTCCTCCTCCTCCTCCTCCTCCTCCTCCTCCTCCTCCTCCTCCTCCCTTAAACTACTCACCTCGGGTCCCACAGAGCATTAGCCAGCCGAGTGCGCCGTACGACTCTTCCGGCATTGTGGCGCTGTCGGTAGTCGTTCGTTCAGCCGACTGCCACTTGGGGAGAATTAGTAAACACGCCACTACAACGACAACAACAACAAACGAAACACAAACAAACAAAAAAAACAAGAACACAAGAGAAAGCCGCTACAAAAAATAATAATAATAATAAAATAAAAAATAAAAAGATGCATTCTACGGTTATAAAACCATGCATATTATAGGACCATCAGACACGTTGATACGTCGCCTATATATATATGGCTGTGTCCGCGCAACACGATCTCTGCAAGCGCTTTGCCCGCGAGTCCGACGACGCCCCCGACTAGATCACGACAGGCAGAGCAAGCACGCGTTTGTGAGTTCGAGCTTGCTTGCTTGCTTGCTTGCTTGCTTGCTTACGTGTGCGTGTGTGTGTGAAAATAAACGTGTGCAAATGACTCTGTATAAATGATTATGTATGTGCATGTATGTGTGGCCGCGCGAATAAGAGAAAAAAAGAAACAGAAAAAGAAAAGGGACAAATGGGAAAGAAAAGAGATGGCTAAAAAGAGAAACAGCCGCCGAACGGACTAACAGACACAGACACAGACACACTCACGCACGCACATGCACATTGAGAAGTCAAAGAAACAGATGAAAAAGGAAAACCGTGAAACAAAAAAAAAATACTGTAGATAAGACAAGAGCAGGAAATTCTGAAAGTCCGCGGACATGAAAAGCCAACTCTAACGGCCGTGGTCATGCAACAGTTTATGCATGACCGATTCGCGGCCCCCGATGTATTCGCAGGAGGAAGATTACGACAGGCCACGGCGTAAGGGATTTTGTGCTTGGACTTTACATGCACATCGTTCCGGAATTTAGGCCAATGATGTGGATGAGAGGAGACAGACACACAGATAAAGACACACACACACACACACACACACACACACTAACTCATTCACACACACATATGAATAAACATAAACATACATGCACATGTACACACAGACTGGCACAGACACGGAAACACAAACAAACAAACAAACAAACAAACAAACAAACAAACACACACACACACACACACACACACACACACACACACACACACACACACACACACACACACACACACACACACACACACACACACACACACACACACACACACACACACACACACACACACACAC
>NW_028234405.1:15254867-15269867 GCF_977035675.1 Penaeus japonicus | reverse complement strand
CCACTAGGCCGACCATTAAAAAAAAAAAAAAAAAAAAAAAAAAAAAAAAATATATATATAATATATATATATATATATATATATATATATATTATATATATATTATGTATATATATATATATATATATATATATATATATATATATATATATATATATAATAAAGCAAGCAAAAGGCTGTAAATCGTCAGGTTTCTATGGGCCTTGATGTAATGGGGGTTGGAGGCAGGAGGAAACGGAGGAGGAAGAGAAAGAGAAAGAGAAAGAGAAAGAGAAAGAGAAAGAGAAAGAGAAAGAGGAAGGAGGAGGAGGAGGAGAAGAAGAAGAAGAAGAAGAAGAAGAAGAAGAAGAAGAAGAAGAGGAGGAGGAGGAGGAGAAAAAAGGAGGAGGAGGAGGAGGAGGAGGAGGAGGACAAAAAGGAGGAGGAGAACGAGGAGGAGGAGGAGGAGAATGGGAAAGAGGAGGAGGAGAGGGAGGAGGAGTAGGAAGAAGGGGGGAGGAGGGAAGGAGGAGGAGGAGGAGGAGGAGGAGGAGGAGGAGGAGGAGGAGGAGGAGGAGGAGGAGGAGGAGGTGGAGGAAGAAGAAGAAGGGGGGAGGGGAGGAGGAGGAGGAAGAAGAAGAAGAAGAAGGGGGGGGAGGAGGAGGGGGAGGGGGGAGGAGGAGGAGGAGGAGGGGGAAGGAGGAGGGGGGAGGAGGGGGAGGAGGAGGAGGAGGAGGAGGAGGAGGAGGAGGAGGAGGAGGAGGAGGAGGAGGAGGAGGAGGAGGAGGAGGAGGAGGAGGAGGAAGGGGGGTATGGGCGAGGAGGAGGGTTGGGAGAGGAAGGAAGGAGGTGTTAGAACACGCGTGCGTCCATTAAAGTAATGTGAGGCAACAGAAACATGAGTCACTCACTTTCCCTCTCGCTCGCGTTGCATACGAGCGACCCCACACACACACACTTACTCACTCAGAACCGGCACATCATTTTGAAAACACGATTACCAAACCCAGTGAAAATGCGACCGCGAAACAGAGCACGCCCCCCATCCTTACTTACTTTCTCCCTCCCTCCCTCATTCCCTCTTTAGCAGGTTGTGTCAATACCACGACAAAAAAAAAACGAAAACAAAGAAAAAAAACTGAAGAGTAAGCAAAATCAATGCACACTCGAACCTCAAAGCTTGGGGAGAAGGGCAAGGTCGGATCCGGCAGGGTGAAAAGCCCACGCCATGACATTGTTGACTTACGCCCTGAGACCCCGTCCGACTGCATCGAGTGCACCGTCCGGAGGATCGACGCTCGAAAACCTGTGTCGCCGACGAAGAACAGAACATGCATTAAATTGGACGCAAGGGTGCTGGCCATATGTGTACTTGAAACCTACCTACGCCTGTCCTCACACTGAAGGATATACACTAATAAACGTATAAAGGGTTTTCCTAGGTCACTAATCAAACTAAGGTGTAATTACTCGAATTTAATTGTACGGAAAGTCTGGTGATCTTGGCAAATCCTGAAATGTTTTTTTTTCTTCATAACCCTACCACAAGAAATTTGCAGATTCTCTTGGCAAAGCATTAAAAAAACCTACGCGCGCGAATTATATAACTCGCGAGCGAAGTTAAGACATTATCATAATGACAACATTAATATTTATGGCGGAGGATGGGGTTTTCTTCTCCGAAGACGAAATTACAATGTTGGAATTAGACAAAGGGTGAAATGTTTGTGATGAGGTTTGTGTATCTGGGACATATCTTGTAGCGAAAGTGCAAATCTGATCATTCAAAATATCAAATTGATTTAAAAGCTTCTCGGAAAGAAAACATCTCATAAATCAAATCCCATTAGAAAAAAACACAATCACCATAGTGAAGTGCACAGTGCGCAATTGAGCGCTGGAGAACAGGCGCATCCTATTTTTATTTCTATTTCTATTTCCTTCCTGTGCCCAAATCCTAACCCTGTAGGCCCTAAACCTTGACTTCGCTTTGAAAATAATATCGTGTTAATAGCAGCGGTTAGGATAATAGCCAAAATCAGAATCCGCATCAACCTCACTCGAGAGACAAACAGACAGCAAACGGGCAAACGACGAGCAGGTTCTACGACAGAATCAAATAGTTCAGGAAGTGAACTTTCCTGCGCAACGACAGAAGGACACTGACAACATAGTGCTCTAGCAGGGCTGTAAGCAGTGACGATTTGACAACATGGCTCGCAAACTTCGACAACGTTGCAGTCTGTAACAATTGCATGACAAGACAAATACATCAAAATATTGTAAATGCCGACACAAGGAGCATGTTACACGTGTCTGTATATGTATGTACGTATGCATGCATATATGCATATATATATATATATATATATATATATTATATATATATATATATATATATATATTATATTTATATAATATATATATATATATATATATATATATATATTTATATATATATATTATACATATATATATATATATATATATATTTATATATATTATATATATATATATATATATATATATATATATATATATATATATATATTATATATATATATATATATATATATATATATATATATATATATATATATGTATATATATATATATATATATATATATTATATATATATATATATATATATATATATATATATATATATATATATTGCATATATATGCATATATATATATTATATATATATATATATATATATATATATATATAATATTATATATATATATATAATATATATATATGCATATATATAGCATATATATGCATATATATATATATATATATATATGCATATATATGCATATATATATGCATATATATGCATATATATATGCATATATATATGCATATATATGTATAAATATGCACATATATGTATGTATATGCACATATATATGTATATATACATATATTTGCATATATGCATATATATTATATATATATATATATTATATATAGATATATATTTTTATATATATATATATATATGTGTGTGTGTGTGTGTGTGTGTGTGTGTGTGTGTGTGTGTGTGTGTGTGTGTGTGTGTGTGTGTGTGTGTGTGTGTGTGTGTGTGTGTGTGTGTGTGTGTGTGTGTGTGTGTGTGTGTGTGTGTGTGTGTGTGTGTGTGTGTGTGGATCGTAGATTTGTATATACATAAATATATCTAGAAAAGATAAAGCAGGGAGAGAAACAATATCCGTTATCATAACATAGACTTATGTGGATATCATGATTCAAGACATGGTACAACTGCGTTAAAGGGCTGGTCCTTTGAGTTATTGAAGTAATGAGAGCAAAAACCAGATTGCGCATTTTAAAAATAATAACAACAGCATAAAGTAATTTTGCACCACCATTTTTAGCGTCTAGCTACACTTTGTCACCAATAAAGCAATAACTAGCCGCCAATTACAAATTTAAGCAAGTTATTACATAATCCACGAAGAGTAAAGATTCAGATAGATTAGAAAATACACAAAATACAGTCCCATCACCAATAACGCCAGATGTACTCAGCTCTTACGGTGCCTGGCCACGCCCCTCCCTCTCCTGGTTATCAGACGACAGGCAGCTGAGTAAAGGGGGTTGTCATAATTACCTGAGGGAGGAAGGGATAGCAAACATTACATTCAACATTCCTTACGAGTACAAGAAGAGCGGGTGACAGATTACAGAAAAAACACGGAGCGGGTTTTGACTGCTGGCAGAAAACACGCCTCAGCTTGCATTCCGGGTTCTGAGGTTCAAGAGTCAGGTCAATGCACAAAAGACTTATGACTTACGGATGATGTGGAGGGCGTCTTCTTCGGCTTCATCTCCTGATAATAGAAAAATGTGAATATCTAGATAGAAATAATCTCATTCAGCAAACTCTTATTAAAAGAAATATACTTACGCCAGTCCTGCAAATGAAAATAACTTTAGTTAAGTTACTCCGTCGACTGAATTCTGCTTAACAGAAAATGGGCATACTCAGAAGGAAAACGAGCCTAATCCATATCGAAGAAAACGTGCATCTCAACAGGGCTGACGTAGCTAAATAATATATCTGCGCCTCGCACACATATGAAGTCTAATTATAACTATAAGACAGCAGAAGATGACTTCAAAATAGAAATCCACAAACTAAACTATGAAGACTTTCAAATTAGTGCATAGCTGTTATTCAAATGTCAATCTAATTCAGGATTGTGCAAATAATTAACAGTGACCTTTAAGTCATAAAATGTAGAACAGCAACTGGATAGACATCAAGGACGACGGATCAAGAGAAATCACTTTGTTTAAATAATTAGGGCTACTAAATGTGAAAGTGGCAACTAGAGGAAGAAAAATATTCAGACAGACACGCACATATTCAAGACGAGCACATTCACACCCCGCACGTGATATACACATTGACAGAGAGAGGAAGAGGTAGACATGCAGACAAGACAGACAGACAGACATATATTCTCCATGTCCTTCTTCCTCTACTATCCATACAGCCGTTCCCATTTCTCCCTCACCCTCACCATTTCCCTCTTTCTTCTCCTTTCCTCTCTTCCCTTGCTCTTCATATCGCTCTCCCAGACAATAATCCAGCCCATCTTTCTCCCAATCTCTCCCTCCGTCTGCCTCCCTCTCCCTCCCCAACCCTCTCCCTCCCTCTCCCTACCCTCCCTACTCCCACAACCCTATTTTCTACTCTTCTTATCTCACTCTTGCCCTTTCAAGGATCCCTGACTGGGGAAGTATTTTTTCCCTTCTTCTCCGAAATTACTTTTAACATTTTATGAAGCAATAACGCCCGATAAAGGAAATCCTACTCCGCCTTACTTAATCGCTGTGCTGATGGACTGGACCTTCTGGCGAAAGATGGCGATTATGCAACACGTTGCGTACGGTCACTAGATTGAATAATTTGAGTGTGGCCGTCGCCTTCAACTTTCTCTCCAATTCACTGATTTTTTTTCTGCATATCTATGTATGGTTTGACTGCCAGATACTTTCAGGCAGACTGGCATTTAAATGAATATATGAATATATATAAATATATACACAGATAAAGATATATAACGGATTTATATCGCATCGCTTATTAAGAAATATCAAATAAACATACATATATAATAACATACTTTGCAACACCAAATCAATCACACGCTTATTTACTGTACACCACTTTACATCACTTTACATTACTTTACGTTCTCACTCAAGAAGAGCGATAGCAAAATACAGAAGATCCAACTAGACAGGCACGATAATTCATTAAAAAAAAATACATTTAAAAAAGATACGAACAACCCCCGGTTCCGACAACAGACAAGTCCGGATCAGCGTGTCCTGACAGCCTGATCCCGAGGCTGCCATCCACACCCTTCGCCTCACAGACAGTCAGTTCGAAAGGCAGTCTTATTTTCTATTTGATTCCCAGTCGATTCGGAGTGCGAGCCACAGTTGCTGTAACTGGCCCCTGGGAAATTGCGTGAGGGCTGAGAGGCGGCGGGAGATAAGGAGGAGGAGGAGGAGGAGGAGGAGGGGGGGGAGGAGGGGGAGGAGGAGGAGGAGGAGGAGGAGGAGGAGGAGGAGGAGGAGGAGGAGGAGGGGAGGAGGAGGAGGAGGAGGAGGGGAGGAGGAGGAGGAGGAGGAGGGAGGAGGAGGAGGAGGAGGAGGAGGAGGAGGAGGAGGAGGAGGAGGAGGAGGAGAAGAAGGAGAAGAAGAAGAAGAAGAAGAAGAAGAAGAAGAAGAAGAAGAAGAAGAAGGAGGAGGAGTGGGAGGAGGAAGGGGTGGGGGGAAGAGAAGGTGGAGGAGGAAGGGGTGGGGTGTAGGGGTGAGAGAAGGAAGTGGAGGTTGAGATGGAGGGGAAAGGGGAAGGGGAAGGGGAAGGGGAAGGGGAAGGGGAAGGGGAAGGGGGAGGGGAAGTGGAATGGGAGGGGGAAAGGGGAGGTGGAGGAGAATGAAGAGGAGGAGAAACAAAGAGGAAGAGGAAGAGGAGGAGGAGGAGAAACAAGGAGGAGGAGGAGGAGGAGGAGGAAAATAAAGAGGAGGAGGAGGAGGAAAATAAAGAGGAGGAGGAGGAGGAAAATAAAGAGGAGGAGGAGGAGGAAAATAAAGAGGAGGAGGAGGAGGAAAATAAAGAGGAGGAGGAGGAGGAGGAGGAGAAATAAAGAGGAGGAGGAGGAGGAGGAGAAATAAAGAGGAGGAGGAGGAGGAGGAGGAGGAGGAGGAGGAGGAGGAGGAGGAGGAGGAGGAGGAGGAGGAGGAGGAGAAGGAGAAGGAGAAGGAGAAGGAGAAGGAGAAGGAGAAGGAGAAGGAGAAGGAGAAGGAGGGAGAGAGGGAGAAAGGGAGGGAAAAGATGAAAGTTCAAAATGCTGAAAATTATAAAGAGGAAGATGATGATGATGATAAGATGGAAAAGGGGGAGGGAGAAGGATAAAAAGAAATGGAGAGGTGATGCAAGAGCAGACATGAGGAGGAGGAGGGGGATACAAAAGCTATGAGCGAGACAGAGGAACAGCGGCGAGGCAAGGTCAATGAAACAAAAGAAGAACCAAGGACAAAAGACCGAGCCGAGAAAATGAGAAGAAATCGAGGAGGGAGAAAAAGGGTTGGCTGTCATGCACCGCCATGACCGAGTGAGTCCCTTCCTGCCAGTCCTGCCTCCTCCGCGCGCTCCTTCGTCTACTCCGCCGTCGGCGCCTATAACACCGATAATAAAACAAAACAAAAATAAAAATAGCGTGCGTAATAGCTGGGCACATCGCCGTTCGTCAAGGCAGAGGGAGCGACCATTGAGAGCAGTCGCTTAATCCGAGCACCTAATTCTTTGTGTGTGTCACGAGTACTTTCCCATCCTGGTAGGAGTGTGCTCAAGACATGTGAAGTTGACAACGACGCAACTTTTTAAGACTAGCGCTGCTGGTTATACACACACTCACTCACTCACATCCACACACTCACACACATATATACATAAATACACACACACATATACACATACACACACACTCACACACTCACACACTCACACTCTCACACTCTCACACTCTCACGCACATACACACTCACGCACGTACACACTTCACCTCCTCCCAACCACTACCCAGAGAAGCCTGTATGCCAGCATGATAACCTTCATTACGGTGTACGATAACAGTGGCTCAGGGTATGCGACAATCTACGTGCAATATTTATTTTTCTCTTCTTTTTTTGTGCCACGGCCTTGATAACCTCGTTGACGATGTACGATGATGGTGAATATGTTGAGCCGGTATCCAATGGAGATGGAGGGTCGCGAAAAGAATATAATTCAATAGACTCCTTACAAATGTTCTCCAGTGTCGACCTTTCCAGGATTTCAACTTTATGAATTTGTAAAGTCGGCCCTGGTTTCACCTTGACACGAGAACTCTCTTTGGACGGCGCTATTTACTTTCAGCCCCGCCCGAGGCAGGCTATATTTGCACGGTTAATGAAGCGATCAGCGCGGAATGATATCATTGCTGTATCGTGTGTATTTCCCTATCACATCTCACAAGCTGACGCTGACGTAGATGCAACGAGCTTTTCTTCTGAATTATAAACAAGAAGAATTTTCTCCTTTCCCTGCCCTGTCTTTTCTTCCGGTCTTGGTCTCTCTCTTCCCCTGGCCACCCCCTCGACCCCCTCCCACATATCCCCCGCCCTTCCCCTCCTCCTGTCCCCTCTTCCTCCTGTACCTCACGTCTCCGCTGTAAAACATTCGAAACGCGTTGGCAGTGCCTGAGTGATGCTGAAGGCGAGGGTAAAGACCGGCCGATGTATATTATTAGGTAGCTGCGTTTGACATGGGCTTCGGGTTGGGTCTTTTGACGTTAATGAATGCTGACGTCCGTCTATCTATCTATCTATCAGATAGACAGGCAACAAACCCCAAAATACCAATAAGTCGATACTCGATCAAATATTTAGCTTCAATTAAGGGGGGTTCCAACTGTGTCAGCATCATCTCAACTGGGGTTACCGTCGAGTCAATAGTACCAAGAGCTCATGCTACCACGAGTCTGTGTCAGATAGAGTTAATCATTCTATGGATACTAACTGTCAACATCTCCTCGAAAAGGTTGAGTCAACACTATGATACAATCACATTATGAGTCTCTGGCCGGCACAATGAGTCACAGCTACGGTGAGTCGGCATCACGGCGAGTCCCAGACACGACCAGGCAGTGGCACCCTGAGCCAGTGCCTACGCGGGTTAGTACCGCTGAGGGACTGCCGGCGAGACGGATAATCTCAGCTACAGAACAGCACAATGGAGCTGTCTGCAACCCCCGACCTCCATCTACCCCCCCTACTCCCCCAACCCCACCCCTACAACCCTCCCATTCCATGGCACCTAAAAACGACATAACGTTAGTTGGATCGCACGTCTGAATTGCGCCTCCCCGCCACACCTCCCCTGGCCCTATCCCTCCCTTCTACACACCTCTTCACCCTCCACCCATCCTTCCCCTTTACCCCTAGCCGCTTCCCACTTCCCCCTCCCCACCCAACCACCCACCCACCAATCCCCCGACCTACCACGATACACTTTACACAACACCAACACTGGCAGACCTGACGTGCTGTCTATGGAGCCCATTTATCTCATACATTAATTTCCTTTTTGACTGGCTCTCTCTCTGGCTGAGCGTGCGTGTGTATGTGTTTGTATGCCTGTCTGAGCGTGCGTGTGTTTGTGTGTGTGCGCGTGTGCGTGGATGTGTTTTTGTGCGCGTCTGTCTGTCTGTATAGTCTGTGTCTGATTTTCTTTTATTTTCTCTCATTCTCCCTCACTCCATCCTTCCCTCTCTCCGCACCCTTCTCTCACCCTCCGTCCGTCTTCTCTCTTGTCAAAGGGTCCGTATCAATCTGCTTGATGGGGACGGCAGGTATTCGTCCAACTGACTGTAAGACAATCCCTTTAAAGCTGCTTAATTATGTGAGATAGGATTGCTTGGCTACATTCCAACAATGGGGAGAAATAACCCATTCCTTTTCTCAGGACGGAAATATCTTGCATGGCTTTATGATTGGAAACTGAGTGCACTTGAACCTCCATCTTTATCATAATGCTAAATTGCACGTGGAGCCCTTTAACCTTCTTGCAATAACCAACCTGTCGCCGGGGATATAAAAGGCCTCCTCAGATCCTCAACACATCATCTTTCTCGTTACCATGGTGACGGGCTGTTTCCTATTATCACAATCGTTGTTTCGATACCTTGCTCATATCATAAAGGACGAATGTTATGTATGTTCATATATTGCCTATTTTCCCTGGGAAAACGTCCGTCGCTGTACAGCCACACCTTTTTAAAGCTGAGCACAATACTCACGCATCGCTAACATCCACGCTTTCGCTAACACACAAACCAGAATGATTAGGAGTGAACGCGCCCGTTCCTGCTCTGTCCAGATCACCGTGGATTCGACAGCATCCGCTCAAGACTAATATCCAAATAACCTCATTAATTATACCGGGGATGTCACAAACAGTCCGGTGCGAACCTGCATAACAACCCGAGCTCCTTTAACACCTTCCTTCCCTCCCTCCCTGGTTCTCTCTCCCTCCACCTCTCTCCTTTCATACCTCTTTTCTTTCATCCGAAAGAAAAGAGGGAAAGGCCAGAGAGGAATAGAGGGCGGGGAGGCGCCCCACCTGTCCCAGACATGCGGGAATAACTCGCTACCTCACGTGGACGTCATGAATTAAGACGACCCACATTCAGCGGATCCTGAGGCACTTTCAACTGCGTCTTCCGCCCTCTTCTTCTTCCTCCCCCCACCCCCCTCATAGCAGATAAATAACGTAGTGTCATCAGTCCGTGGACGACGCAGCGCACACTAAAACAGTCTCGAGCGCGTACTTTCTAACCCGCGCGCCTTCATTGGCATACATAACGGAGTACAGCTTCCTCCATACAACTCGAGGGACGCCAGGGTACGCATGGGGTAGAGAGCAGGTGTATTATCAGGGCCGTTGGAGGCGGGGGTAGGAGGGGGGAGGGGAGGGGGGGAGGTGGCATGATGTGAATCGAAAAAAAATCAATCTACTTACGAAGCGGCTTTTATTGTTAAGGGAGGAGGAGAGAAGGAACACAAGAGATAAAGAAAGATGAGAAGACACGAGGACACGAACGAGTAGGAAAGATAGATGGAAATACATGGTGAATAAAAAAAAAAGCTACACGAAGGCATGAGAGAGCATTGTTAAACGCGCGGAAGCACAAAGGTTAAGCAAAAGCTTCTAACATCATTAAGTGCTAGAAAAGGGGACAGAGCAATGCGAGAATGTGGGTCACGTGAATGTAGTCACTTTAAGGGTTAACATCCTCTCCGGCAGTCCTTTCCCTGGCCTTTATCCCCCCCCACCCACCCCCCACCCCTTAATCACGTGGAAGGCTCATAGGGTCGGTTATGTACTTTCTATAACAGGCCCCCATTGGCGCTATCCCGTGCCGGAATTACATAATGCATAACGGGTACTGCTGGCACCTTACGCATACTAAGCGCCATTCTGCCAACGTCCTGGGGGGTGGGGGGGGGGGGGTGTCATGTGAGAATGGCAGATAAGGCGGGGGGAGGGGGGTGGAGAAAGGGAGTATCGGTATGGGAAAGGGAGATTTTGTAAGGAAGGAAGAGTTACGAGAGGCAAGCTTCTCATGTCCCCGCCATCATGACTGAGATTATCGCCACTCTCACCTGCACTACTTTCTCTCAGTTCCGGCCCCTGTGTCTGTCTTTCTCCTTCTCATTATCATCCTTTTCTTTGTCAGTCTCCCGCACCCTGATTTTTGTCCTCTCATTCTTTCCTTTCTTCTTTCGGTCCTTCTTTCTCTTTTCCCGTCTTTCCCTCTCTCCCCCCCCCTCTCTCTCTCTCTCTCTCTCTCTCTCTCTCTCTCTCTCTCTCTCTCTCTCTCTCTCTCTCTCTCTCTCTCTCTCTCTCTCTCTCTCTCTCTCTCTCCCCTTTACCCCTTGTATTTCTCCCTGATATTCAAAGTACCTCTTGATTCCTGCATCCCCTCTCCCCCTAAAAAAGGCCATTACATCCCACCCTAAATCAGCACTAAAAAAAGTCAATAAATACAAGAATAAATAAATAAAGTAACATCCTCCCGACACTACAGCCTTTCCTTAAGCCCAACGGTGCAGAAAGGACGACAATCATTACGTGTCATGGAAGAGAGCTCCCCCCACCCACCCACCACGATCATACCACTGCCTCTTTGGACCATATCACGACGAAAAAAAAACGAAGCGAGAAATTATGAAAAACAAAAATAACAAAACGAAATTCCTAGCATGCGAGATTGAAAAAGTCTATTTCATCTTTTCACCTGACGCCACAAGCTGACGCCCGTACACTACAGGTGCTGAGACAGCGTCCCTCGAAGGAACCACTGTCAATCCTCCATAGAAAACCAGCGGCTAGTGGGGATACACAAAGTAAAAAATAAATAGCAACGTCACCCCCTTTGCTGAGATTTTCCCTTTCGAGGCCGAGAGTTCACTCTGGTACATTCTCCCAAGAGTCGTACGGTCAGAACCAATCATGCTAACAAGACGGGACACTCTAAAGAGAGACGGATTTCCTATCCTATTCTATCGAAGAGAAAGAAAGAGAGAGAGAGAGAGAGAGAGAGAGAGAGAGAGAGAGAGAGAGAGAGAGAGAGAGAGAGAGAGAGAGAGAGAGAGAGAGAGAGAGAGAGAGAGAGAAAGAAAGAAAGAAAGACAGAAAGAAAGAAAGAAAGAAAGACAGAAAGAAAGAAAGACAGAAAGAAAGAAAGAAAGAAAGAAAGAAAGAAAGAAAGAGAGAAAGAAAGAAAGAGAGAAAGAAAGAAAGACAAAGAGAAAGAAAGAAAGATAAAGAGAAAGAAAGAAAGAGAGAGAGAGAAAAGAGATATCTATTGAGACAGAAAAAGCCAGACAAAACAGTGAGAAACGACGAACAAGAAAATTAAAAAAAACAAAGCAAACACAAGAATCCTAAACCAAAGACCACCACCTCCAGCCCGCCCCACAAACGGGCAAGATTCATCAAGCCATCACCTCCCCCCCCTCTCCCCACCTCGCTAAGTTGCATCCGTTCCTTCGAGCCACGGAAGCGTTATAAACAACTATTCCCGAAATCCTCGACAAACCTTAATTATAATCCATGAGCCAATATCATCCGCGACAGCATGCAAGGTCAGCAAACTATGTCTAAGGCGAGGGGCAGGGGAGGGAGGGAGGGATAGGAGGGAAGGAAGGGTGGGATAGGAGGGAAGGAAGGGTGGGAGGGATAGGAGGGAAAGGAGGGAAAGGAGGGAAGGCAGAGAGAGGGAGAGGGAGAGGGAGAGGGAGAGGGAGAGGGAGAGGGAGAGGGAGAGGGAGAGGGAGAGGGAGAGGGAGAGGGAGAGGGAGAGGGAGAGGGAGAGGGAGAGGGAGAGGGAGAGGGAGAGGGAGAGAGAGGGAGAGGGAGAGGGAGAGAGAGGGAGAGGGAGAGGGAGAGGGAGAGGGAGAGGGAGAGGGAGAGGGAGAGCGCGCGCGCGCGCGAGAGAGAGAGAGAGAGAGAGAGAGAGAGAGAGAGAGAGAGAGAGAGAGAGAGAGAGAGAGAGAGAGAGAGAGAGAGAGAGAGAGAGAGAGAGAGAGAGAGAGAGAGAGAGAGAGACCCAACTCTGCAACTCGCAGTGACAAAAAAGGCTTTTAGATGCAAGAGAAAAGAAATTCAAGGTGAAAATGTCCACGAGAGACCTGCATGATGGAACAATGGCGGAAGCGAAGGAGGTAGGAAGGAGGATGGAGGGGTGAGCAAGGAGGGAGGTATGAAGGGGGGAGGGAGGGAGGAAGGGAGGAAGGGAGGAAGGGAGGGAGGGAGGGAGGGAGAGAGGAAGAGGGGAAGGGAGGAAGGGAGGGAAGAAGGAATGAAGGAAGAAAGGAAGGAAGGAAGGAAGGAAGGAAGGAAGGAAGGGAGGGAGGGAGAGAGGGAGGAAGAGGGGAAGGGAGGAAGGGAGGGAAGAAGAAAGGAAGGAAGGAAGGAAGGAAGGAAGGAAGGAAGGAAGGAAGGAAGGAAGGAAGGAAAGAAGGGAGGTAGTAAAAAGGAAGGAGGTAGGAAGGAAGGGAGGAAAGGAGGGAGTCGGGAAAAAGGTAGCATGTAGGTAGGAAGAAAGGGGGAAGGATAGGAAGCGAGGAGAAGAGGGAGATGGGAAAAAGGAGGTAGGGAGGAGGGGAGATTTAAAAGAGAGAGGGGGAAGCCAGAGTGCCGCGTGTGAAGAGGGAGATGGAAGCTGAGGTAGGCGGAACTAGAGGGAAGGGCGGAAAAAGAGCACAAAACAAAGGGGGGGGAGAACGAAAATGCCTAGAAAGGGTCATAGTTTCAGTTGATAAAAATAATAATCTTTAATACTCAATAATCAAAGCAAAGAGCATACACCCATGATCAAAGCCTCCATAAACACTGAGGGGCATACAGCTGGACATTTACATAAAAGGTTTCCCAAACGTAATTACAAAGTGAACGTCTCTGATAGGTCACATGACACGCCTAAGTATCGTGTTCAAAAGCCGTCGGATGAATGACACACGACACGAGAAGAAGAGAATGACTCGACAAGAAAAACACTCCTCCTCCACAGCCACTCACGGCCTTAGGCGCACCAGACAGCCCAATCGAACCTGTCAAAACATACTTTCAGTCAATAAGAGCAAGGACTGAGAAAATAGTAATAAAATTGAGAGCGAACACGACAACAGCAAAGACAGACACAAGTTCAAGGCGAATACGAAGGGAAACGGTCTACAAAGACACACACATACACACGCTTTCCAGCTGGCGAGTCCTTTAATTTCACCTTGTTCTCTGGCCTTCGGGGGATGGGGGTGACTTGGAGAATTGAACATTATTGTTTCTTTAAAGTGGGCATTACGTACGCACGAAAAAAAAAGTCTGAGCAGGTTCTTGTGGCACGAATAAAGAACGTAATACGTTTGAATTCCACTTTCTATCTCTACACGTTATCATAGAAGTATGTTCGTTAATTCAAATCAACAATCTCTTAATTCAACCAAAATTTCACATTAAAATAGACGCATCAACCTTTGTCTACATCTATTTTCAACCGATTTACATTGCTTAACCAAAAACTGCTCTCAATCTACCCCCATCTCTTCCAAAATAGTCCCATAATCTAGCCTCATCAACCATAATCTACCGCAAACAGCCACTCCTATTCTAAATCTTCTCTTAATGTACCCCTACACCCGTTCATATACCCTGGATCACCACCAAAAGCTAATCAACTCTTCCTGCGGTAACCCCAATATAACTTTTACATCACGATCTGTCAGTAACTTATGGCATAAATCTGATAACAATTCAAGAAGCCAAACCCGTTAAGCACCAAATAAATGTTACACACACGAACTGAAAGAAAGAATGAAAACAAGGAAAATGAAAAAAAAAACATATATAAAGCCAACAAAGAAAAGAGAGAGAACGTGCATATCATATACTCTATACTATATTCAATAAAGGAGTATATTTTCTCCGAATTAATAATCTTGATACTAATAATGTTCCGAAAAGAAAGAGAAAGAGAAAGAGAAAGAGAAAGAGAAAGAGAAAGAGAAAGAGAAAGAGAAAGAGAGAGAGAGAGAGACAGAGAGGAGACAGAGAGGAGACAGAGAGGAGACAGAGAGGAGACAGAGAGGAGACAGAGAGGAGACAGAGAGGAGAGAGGAGAGGAGAAAAGAGAAGAGAAATGAGATGAGAGAGGAGAGAGAAGAGAGAGAAAGATTTCAAGATAAGATCTTTGTTTGTTTGTTTGCTTGTTTACCTTCACATCGACTTCACCTTGACGATAAAAAATAAATATATATCTCAGCAGTGAACCGGACCGACTTCTTCATCTTCCCAATATGAGAGAAGACTCGGTCGTCCTTGGGAATTTGATGGGAGTTCGGTCCAATGGATCACAGGGTTATCGCGAGTGATGGATGGATGGATGGAT
>NW_028234405.1:15232367-15249867 GCF_977035675.1 Penaeus japonicus | reverse complement strand
GCTCAGGTTCTCAAAACTTGAAACAAAAAATGTTTGCCTCTGAGCATGAAAACAACGACCGCAAAATCATATTTTCAAAACTAAAAACCACACTGAACTTCGCAAACGACATCAGCAAAGCTGCTTTCAAGCCTGAATGACAGGGGGCGATAAGACAGGGATTCATGATGTGACGGCTGACAGGGGGAAATGTGACAGGGATTCGTGATGTGAAAAGTGACAGAAGGTGATGTTACAAAGAGGCATGATGTGGCGGGTAGTAGGGGGCGATGTGAAATGGATGCATGACGAAGGGAATCTAATATGATGTGGCGGCTAACAGGGGATGATGTGACAAGGCTGAAGTGACCGGCTAGAGGGAACCAGAATGGAAGGCTGGCATCTTGTTGCGAAGGTCAGCCGGGAGTGAAGAGGGGGTTAAGGCGGTATTAGATGTTCTTGAGTGGTGTCAGGTGGTGTTAGGTGGCCTTGGGTGGTGTTAGGTGGCCTTGGGTGGTGTTAGGTGGCCTTGGGTGGTGTTAGGTGGCCTTGGGTGGTGTTAGGTGGCCTTGGGTGGTGTTAGGTGGCCTTGGGTGGTGTTAGGTGGCCTTGGGTGGTGTTAGGTGGCCTTGGGTGGTGTGTTAGGTGGCCTTGGGTGGTGTTAGGTGGCCTTGGGTGGTGTGTTAGGTGGCCTTGGGTGGTGTGTTAGGTGGCCTTAGGTGGTGTGTTAGGTGGCCTTAGTTGGTGTTAGATGGGTATTGGCGGAGTCTTGACGGGGTTAGGTGGGCCTCGTGAGGTTAGGTGGTTTAGGGTGATATGTTGATTAAGTGTTGTAAGACCGCAATGGGCGATGCTAAGAACACCACACAGCGTCTTTCTGTCTATTGGTATTCTGATGGTATCAGGCGGTCGTAAGTGACGTTCGGCGGAGACACGTGGCTTCACACTATGCAATATGGTGCCAGGCAGGGCTAGGTCGTGCAAGGCAGAGCTGTATAGCATGGCTTTAGGATAGCAACTGTGAGACAGGACACGCGGGAAAATGTGATAAGGCGACGGGGGGGGGGGTGACAGAAGGGCGGCGGGAGGGGTGGAGAGGGAAGGGTCAGACAAGAGATGCGGTTGCAATGAGTTGGGCGGGCGAGCGGGCGGGCGGGTGAGGCTGGCTCAAAGTGGGACAGAGGGGGAGTAGGGAAGGAGGGCGAGGGAAGGGGGAGAGCAAGGAGAGCAGGTGGAAAGGAAAGATCGAAGGGAAAATGGAAGAAGGAAGGAGAGAGAGGAGTGGAAATGGGACGGTGCTGGTGGAGAGGGGGATGTAGAGGGAGAGAGGAGGGGAATGGGGAGGGAAAGAGAGGGGTGACAAACGAGGAGAGAGGAAGGGAACAGGGGGAGAATAGGAGGGAGAGGAGGAGGGGGAGGGGGAGATGGGAATGGAGAGAAGTAGGTAGATGGGAAGAGGGGAGGGGAAGGATAGAGAGGAAGAGGGGTGAAGGAGCAGGATGGAAAGCGGGGAGACGGGATTGGAGAAGGCGAGAGTGAAGAAGAGAAGAGGAGGAGATCCAGAGAGGGAGAGGGCAGGGGAGGGGAGAGCAGAGTGGACGGCAGTGGCACAGGAGCGAAGGTGGCGAAGCAGCCACAATGAGGATATCCCTCAGCAATCGCTCTCGACGCTCGCCTCGTCTCTCTTCCTTTCTCCAGCTCCGCCTTTCCTTCCTCCATTTCCTCCGTCTTCGTCATTCCTCTCCCACATCTTGCCCACCTCCTCTCTCTCCCTTCCTCTCCTTATTTCTCTATTCATATCTTCTTTTTCCATCGACTATTTTCCCTTCGCCTTCCCTCCTTTGCATCCTTTTTTCCTCCCCTCTCTTTTTCTCATTCTTTCCTCTCTTCCCTTCTTTACTTCTCCTTTCCTTTGCTTCTTTACTCCCGTTTCCCATCTCTCTCTCAATTCCTCTAGTTCCTCTGTCCTCCATTAGTAATTATGAAGAAGAAAAAAATCTCAAAAGGCGAGATAAAACTGCATCTTCATCACATCCATCTCATTACTCCCCCCTCTCCCCCGAAGCCACCCATCTCTCATCTGCTCTTTAATCTTCTGTTACAATTTTTTTAAATTGTTGTGCATTTTTATCGGCCTTTGCCTCTCGTATTTATATTCATACTTATACATATATTCATACTTATACTTATACCTATACCTAAACTTCTATATTCATTGAAGGGAAGGGAAGGGAAGGGAAGGGAAGGGAAGGGAAGGGAAGGGAAGGGAAGGGAGAGGAGAGATGAGAGGAAGGGGATGATGATGATGATGATGATGGTGGTGATGGTGATTATGATGATGATGATGGTGGTGGTGATGGTGATGGTGGTGATGGTGGTGATGATGATGATGATGATGATGATGATGATGATGATGATGATGATGATGATGATGATGATGATGATGATGATGATGATGATGATGATGATGATGATGATGATGATGATGATGATATCATTATGTAATATGGTTAACGTGAGAGATGGCGAGGAAGAGGAGAGAGAGGAATGGAAGAGGAGAGGAGGAAGGGGAGGAAAGGGAGGAAGGGGAGGGAAGGGGAGGCAAGGGAAGGAGACGGGATGAGGGGAGGAGGGGGAGGAAGGGGAGGGGTGGGAGCAGGATACAAGGACAAGCACGTCCTCTGGCTGCAGTAGTCTACTCCCATGCGCAAGATCAAGGTGGACGTGCATTCTAGAACCTAGGCCGTTGGAGTGGTCAGGGGGAGGGATGGGGGGGGGGATCGTAGAATGTTAAAAGGAGGAAAGTGGAAAGGGGGAGATGTACAAAATAAAGACGGAACAAATTCACAAGCTCTTGGGGTGAAATGCGGTAAATCCCCGAAAGTCAATATTTCCTAATCCCCCTCCCTCTCCCTCTCCCCCTCTCTCTCCTCCTCTTTCTCCCTCTCCCTCTCCCTCTCCCTCACTCCCTGTCCCTGTCCCTGTCCCTGTCCCTGTCCCTGTCCCTGTCCCTGTCCCTGTCCCTGTCCCTGTCCCTGTTCCTGTTCCTGTCCCTCTTCCTCTCTTTCTCCCACTCCTTGTCCCTCCCCTTGCCCCTCTTCCACTCCCTGTCCCCCTCTCCCTTTCTCTCATTTCAACCCTCACCTTCCCTCCCTCCATCTTTCAATAAACACCAAACAACACGCTCATTATCTCCCCTCCTACCTCTCCTTCTCCTCCACCCCGCCCTTCCTCCACCCAACTCCTCAACCTGCCCTATCTCCCTCCTACAGAACTACCTACCTTGCACCCACCCCCCATCCCGCCACTGTCTTCCTCTTTCCATCAATACCCCGCATCACATTCATTATTTCGCCAGCTCTGCCCTTTCGCTCTTACTCTTCTTTTTCTTCATGTTCTCCTCCCTCCTCCTCTTCCACTAAAGGTCACAACCTCCTCCCTCCATAACCCCCCACTATGCACTCACCTTTCTCTTCCTCCTGCTCCTCTACCTCTACCTCTTCCTCTACCTGTACCTCTATCTATACTACTACCTCTCCCTTTTCACCCTCCCCCCTCCTCCCCCCAAAAATGCCGCAACCTCCTCCCTCCATCGCCACCCGCCATGCACTCTCCCATCGCCAACCGCCACGTACTCCCTTAACGGATCACCTCCCCCCCCCCCGATCACGACGAGTGCATGGCGTACCTCCCTGCATGTTATTGATTATCGCCGAAAGAAAAATCGATAGTCCGTCCCGCGAAGGCTAACTGCATGGCTGCATGGCTCGGGGCTCTGTATTGAGGATACTTAAAATAGCCCACGCCCGGAGATGACGACCGAAAGATGCCAAGTACTCCCTTATTTTTGCTTGCCGCGGGTGGGGTGGGGGTAAGGGGGAGGGAGAGTCGGGGGATGGGGGGAGATGAGGAAGATGGAATCGGGAACGGAAGGGAGAATAAGACCGGGGAGGCAGTAGGGGAGAGAAAGAGAGAAAGCGAAGGGGAATAAGAAAGGGAGAGAGTGAGAGTTAGGGAAGAGAGTGTGAAGGAAGAGCAAGAGAGAAAGGGAGACAACAATAGCGACAACAACAACAATAATGATAATAACTATAATAATTAAAAATAAATACAATTCCTATTGTGTGATACGATAACCAACAACACTAGCAACAAAAATGATTACATAAAAAGTCATATCTGAACACTAAACAATGTCAAGCCTTTTTTTCAACCTCCGCACAAAAGGAAAACGAACAACCTGTACATCCAGAAAAGCCTTAAAAATGCCTAACGAAGGAGAACAAAAGCAACAACAAAAAATCAAAATCCTCTTTCCTCCCCTCCTCCCCTCCCCCCTTGCCAGCATCTATTCTAAAAGAGGGGAAGAAAAAAATCTCCCGCGCAATAAATCAGCTGTTTAAAAATATGCTAATGAACGAATTCTCAAAACATCTCGCGAGCCAATCAGAAAGAAGTTCACGGTATATAGCATCGACGTAAACACTCGATATACTTTTCTTTCCTTCGCATTCATTCTTCTCCTCGTCTTTCCTGTTCCTCTTCTTCCATCCTATCCTTCAACATTACCTTGAATTATCTATCCCTCTTCCTTCTTCACCTATCATCCCTTCCTCTTAAATTCTCTTTTCCTTAGATTCCCCATTTTTCTCTTCTTTCACACTTCTTCCTTCACTTTCTCTTAAATTCCCCTTTCTAATTCCTTCTTTTAATCCTCCTCTATCTCTCTCTTTCCTTCTTCCCCCTCCTGTTTCCCTTCTTCTTTCCCGTCCCAGCGGTAAAATGAACCCTGTTCTCTGTAGAAACCAATTTAAAAAAAACGCAAATCATACAACGAATACCAAAGAAAAACGACTAACCTAAATGCCTGTGCCATTCCCATAACGACTAACCCCCCCTCCCTCCACGCCATCATCACCCCCCCCCCTTAAAACCATCGACATTGCCACCTCCACCGCCGGCTGGAATCAGGAAACTACCCCTTTTTACAGCCTTTTGACCTTTGTCATCCTCCGAGTCCCCACCCCACCTCATCCCGCCATTCTCATCCCCCCCCCCCCATCACCTTAACCCTTCCCCCTCTCTCTCGGCAAGCTCCAACCGCCTCTGCGACTGCGCCTGCTAATCAGAGGAAAGAGGGTGAAGAGGAGAGAAAGAGAGAAAGGGGGAGAGTGAGAAAATGAGAATGGGCAAGGGGAAGAAAAAGAGAAAGAGGGGAAGAAAGACAGAGACAATAGGAAAGTGAGAAAGGGCGAGAGGGATAAAGAGAGGAAGAGGGAGAGAGTAGAGGGAAAGGGAAAGAGAGAAGAAGAAGGAAGAGGGAGAGAGTGGCCACGTGTGTCTAGGAATGACAATGACAGCCAGTGGGTGCCGGCGACAGCGGTGGTGCCGGCAACCTTATGAGTATGTGTTCCCATGCACGTACCCACTAATATGTTGGTTTGCTTGCACGAGTACACAAGCATTACGACGAAATAATACACACTGCAACCACGTCAAACTGCAACACAACCAATGGGGGAAAGGAAAGGGGGAACCATAATCAAAACTTTTATACACCCCTATAAGAAAGACGCTTAGAATACCAACTAGAACGGGCTGACACGCGAGAACAAGAGACCCTGAGGCGGGCGCTGAGAGAGCATCTGCGAGTCCGGGTTAAAGCCCGAGATATGAAACCGCCTCGATGCACAAACACTATGCGAAATTCGGCGCCGGGTGAAGCCCTTGGCACACAGGGCACGCACGACACGAGAGGCATTACCTTCGTCGGGAGAGGGGGGGGGGGAGGAGAAGCTGGAAGAGGAGATGGAAGGCATTTCGTAAAAGACGAGAGACACACGAGACATGAGACATTTTGGATTTTAATTCTCTGCGCTTTACTCTGAGTTAAGCTTTTTTCCCTCTCTTTCATCGTAACATATTTTCCTCTTGTTCTCGCCATCTCTCTCAACACTCTTTTTTCACTCCGATTCTCCAAAGTCGCATCTAATTGCATGACCTTTGCCGTTCTTTTCCGGCACATATACACACACCATGAATTCTCAAAGCGAGTTTTGTAACCTCCTCCGCGGCGTTATCAATGAAATAAACATCCCATTTACGTGCTCGGTTGCTCGTGCTCTACACAGGTTTGATTCGCTTTCCAAGTTTCCTTTGATATACAGATGATTGTATGCTGCATCAACTGTCAAACCATTTACATATTTAGAGTGAAAGCTACGCCTTAGCTTCTTAAAGGTGTAATTACTTGGGAACAACCCCACATCCCATTCTCCGTATAGCTTTACAGATGAACAACTGGAAACTCCTAAGCCCCTCTCTCCTTTCATACACCGATCCCTTGTGCGCGCCGCACCCTCACGGGGCACACCATAACATATTCCCTGGTGGACGAACGAGCTCATCGATCAAGTCCTTTTCTGTCGTGCATCATCAAGGATCTACTCGATTTTCTTTATAGGCCACAGGATCGCCTTCCTTCCCTCTTCTGTTCCCCATCTTCTCGTCCTCACCTTCCTCCCCTCATCTTCCCGTCCTCACCTTCCCACCCTCACCTTCCCACCCTCATCTTTCCGTCCTGACCTTCCCGTCCTCACCTTCCCACCCTAACCTTCCTCTCCTTCTCTTTCTTCACCCACCTTCCTCCCTCTTCATTTCCCTCATCGCAAGCTATATCACGGACCGAACAAACACACGCTGCCGCTGCCACTGTCCTGTGACCAAAAGTGGATAAATGAAGTGTTGAAGAAGAACCTCCTCTATCCCAAATTTGGAAGAAAAAAAAAATATGGAAGAATTTCTTTCTCATCTTTTTTTCTCGTCCCATCTTTGATTAATTCCGTTGGGGAAGGGAGACCGAGTTGACTAGCGGAATTAATGCGATTAGCGAGACAAATTACAGATAATCACCCGGCGAAACCTGTATCGACTTTAACCATAACACTATCCAAAAAGAAAAACAAAAGGTAAAAACAAAAAAAGGGTTAAAAAAAAATCGAAACAGCACAATCAGTCATAATCCAAGACATCAAACCGCGCTCCACCAAACGACCAAAAGTCTTCTTCGCATTAAACACCATTAAATATATTGCAGTCCCAATAACTTCCAGAACGGCGATAGAGCGACGCACGGGATAGCCTGCCGCGGGCCATTCAGATTAAAAGAAGAGATATGTATACAAATTCCTCGGCCGGTTCGTTAGCATGTGGCCGGCAGGAAGGTCGCACACGAGTGAAATATTTCGGAGGTGAAACGTGTGGGTACGAGTATTTGCGTGCGGGTTTAGGTAGAACGATAAAGGGGAAGGCAAGAGAAGAGAAGAGAAGAGAAGAGACTGGGGAGGGGAGGGGAGGGGAGGGGAGGGGAGGGGAGGGGGGAGGGGAGGGGAGGGGAGGGGAGGGGAGGGGAGGGGAGGGAGGGAAGGGAAGGGAAGGGAAGGGAAGGGAAGGGAAGGGAAGGGAAGGGAAGGGAAGGGAAGGGAAGGGAAGGGAAGGGAAGAGAGGGGAGAAGAGAAGGGGAGGGAATAATAGAGAAGAGAATGGAAAAAAGGGAAGAAAAACGAAGAAAAGAGAAGAGAAGGGATGGGATGGGATAGAAAGAGGGAGAGAGAAAAAAAAAAGAAAAAAAAAGAAAGGAGAGAGAGAGCGTACTACAAAAAAAAGGTAAAGGTAAAAGATAAACAGCATATAATTAATCTACCACTAAAAATAACCAAGAAACAGCAAGACTAACAAAGGGCAATTTCCTCTAAACTGCCTTCAATTCACAACACACTAGCCCAGCAGTCAGCCTGAATATCACCGGTGCCATTCACTTCGGCGAGGGAGCCCAGTGCGTACTAACTAGCGACTTCTGCGTGTGTGGAAAGCCTGCATGTTGCCTTCGAGCGTTATGCCTCACCCCCTCCCCTTCCCCTACCCCACCCTCTTTGCTAAAGCTGTACTTTCTCGCCACGAGCAACAAATACACCAACAAAATGCAACCGGGAACAAGAACACAGACTGTGAATAGATGAATATAACAAAAATGCAAATCAAAATGTGAACTTACTATAACAGCGAGCGAAGAACAAGAACTGTGCCAAGAAAAGAAGAAAAAGGAAGAGAAAAACAAATATACACAACAACAACAAAAATCCTAGCGTGCCGTACATGACCGGACATGCGACATGCGTCCAGCTGCCGTCTCCCGAATACGGCAGGGACCTACTTCCTTCAGAAAGCGGCACCCTCTCCTCACCACAAATACCTGGGCCACCAACACGCTACAACACGACCACAATCTACTACGGCCACATTCCGCAACGAAATTTATCAACTAAGCCGCCTTTTGCAAGGACCGTGCTCTACTACGAATATCAGATATTACAAGGACCTCTTTCAACAATCATCATTAACTACGTCCACGCCTTGCAACAATATCAACTGTGATTACTACTTTCAACGACCACTAAAACCTTAGACCCCCGCCAGCAACGGCCATAATCTACCACGACTTCCGCTTGCAACACCTATTAATAACCACGACCACCGATTGTAACGACCGACTACCGATTGCAAAACCATTTGTCAACTACGACCACTGCTTGCAGCGACCATGATCTACTACCGATCTACTATCTACTATCCCGCCAAGCAAAACCACCATCAACAATAGCTTCTAATTACCCCAAGAGCCAAAACACCACCGAATCTACGACACCACAACGTTTAATGCGAAAAGGAGTCACTCCAGAAAATACAGACAAAGGAGAAGTACTTAATCCTGATGAACTAGCTCCACAACCCTTCTTTAACAAACCAAACCGCCCGCACGATGCGCCCCCGCCCGAATCATCAAAAATACGCACGCAAACCGTCTCTTTCGCACGCAAACCGTCTCCTACGCACGCAACCGCCCCCCTACTGATTCCTCCCCCATACCTCCTACCCCCAACCCCCTCGCACACGCAATACAAAGAAGTGAAATTGAAAATAAGATAAACAGTCTGCCTCACATAACTTCGAGTGTAAACACAACTATATAATCAATATTAGCATCGAGAGTTGTATACCAGGTCTCCCTTCTCTCCCCTATCCCCCCCTCTCTCTCTCTCTCTCTCTCTCTCTCTCTCTCTCTCTCTCTCTCTCTCTCTCTCTCTCTCTCTCTCTCTCTCTCTCTCTCTCTCTCTAAAAAGTCGGGACGTGCAATCGCTTCTTTGTAAACGATGCAGCCTGCAATCGCCTCTCTTCCAATATATTTCCTCTTTCACGAAGGACAGAAATTCCTGGAACTTTATTAAAGTTTACCTGCTGTTCTCTACATCACATTATCCTTCCCTGTAGTAATTCCCGAATAAAATGTCTTTTAAATATCCTTCCAAAGACTCCGCGATCTAAAGCCGCCGTCCTTTCGTCTCATTATAAAATTAGACTTCGTTAATCCGCGGAGTGGATCACCTCTTCCCTGTCATCTAACCCAAACGCTCCCTGACCCAAGCAACTGCCTCTCCCCGGGGGCACCTTCCTCATCCTCCTCTGCTTTCACTCTCTTTCCTTCCTCTCTCTCTCTCTTTCTCTTTCGACTCGCTTTCCATTTCGCTTTTCTTTGCTATTCTTTGCTGTGCTAAGTTCTCGATTTCGTTTTATTTACTGGTCTTTCTTATCTCTCGTCCTCTCTCCTTTCCTTCGTTCTCCCCTCTTTTCCCATTTTTTTCTCCCTCCTTTTCCGCTCAATTATCTCTCTAACTAGTTCCTCTCTCTTCTCTCTCTCGTTTTCTCCCTCTACTCTCCCTCTCCCTCTCCCTCTCCCTCTCCCAAAACAGTGCCTCGCATCCGGCTTCTCCAATCTTCACCTCTCGCCCCCCGTGTCCTAAATCCCTCCCTCCAGCTTCAATCATCCCTTGCATTTTTAACGGATCGCTTAGAAACTTTCCCTTTCCCTTCCCACGTCAATATAATAAGTGAGAAGTTATGTAGGTCTCAAACTCTTGATCGAGGGGGGGGGGGAGCGAGAGGAAGGGTAAGGGAAGGGGAAGGGGAAGGGGAAGGGGAAGGGGAAGGGGAAGGGGAAGGGGAAGGGGAAGGGGAAGGGGAGGGGGAAGGGGAAGGGGAGAGGGGAAGGGGAAGGGGAAGGGGGAGGGAGGGAAAGGGGGAGGGGGATGAGAAGGGGAAAGGAAGTTAGGAGGAAGGGGAAGGGAGGAGGAAGGGAGGAGGAAGGGGAAGGGAGGGGGAAGGGGAAGGGAAGAGAATGGGATGTAAGAGGTGGGAGGGGTAAGGGGAGGGGAGGGGGAGCAGGAAAGGGAAGTAAAGGTGGAAGGGAGGTGGAAGGGAGGGGAAGAGGGAAGGGGAAGTAAAGGTGGAAGGGAGGGAGAGAGGAAAGGGGGAGCAATATGGCATTTGGCCAATACCGCCCCCTCCCATACCTTAGCCTCCCTCTCCCTTGTCCTCACGGCCTCCCACTTTATCCTACTTCACCCACCTGACATAATCCTTCCTTCCCCCGACCCAGCTCCCTCGCCCTCTACCTCTCCTACCATGTGCCACGTCCAACGGCACTCTTCTGATAGCGACCTGCTCCTCTCCCTCTGCCTCTGCCTCTGCCTCTGCCTCCTCCCTCCTTATCCCCTCCCGATCAGTATACTGGTCTTTCCCTCCTAACGCAGCTCAGGCCTACCTGCATGGCAATAGCCTCACGTCGCCGTGCAGGACACGATAACAACATCCCTCTTTCCGCCGTTCGCCCTCTCTTCCTCTATTTCCCTCGTGCTCCCTTTCTCTAGCTCCCTTTTTATCTTTCTATTTTTCCAACTCCCTCTTTATTTTCATCTTTCTCTAACGTCCTCTTTCTTTCTTTCTTTCTTTCTTTCTTTCTTTCTTTCTTTCTTTCTTTCTTTCTTTCTTTCTTTCTTTCTTTCTTTCTTTCTTTCTCCCTTTCTTTCTTTCTTTCTCCCTTTCCCTCACTCTCTCCCTCTCTCAAAGTTTACGAGTTTGTTAGAACACACGAGCGTTCAAGGCTCTTACGTCATTACCAGCAGCGTTCACTTTGGAATTCAAGATAACTTCAGTAATCCCAGCATATTGTCCATTATAAAAGGTGGTGAATGTATAACACAAACTATCGTTAGATGCTGACTGAACTTACAGCTAGGTGTTCAAACTTTATATATATCTAAATTAAATAGAAACACGAACAATAAAATACCACCGCGTTTTACACATAAAATAAAAGGTTATACATACATATAAAAGATTATTCATATATATTATTATATATTTCCGTCAAATGCACTGACTTTTTTCCCTTCTGCTCTCTTCTTTTCATCACTCATCCTTTACAGCTCTGTCCTATTTCTTTCTTTTCTTTTCATATCTCTTGTTTTATAGCTCCCGTCTCCTGCCTTCTTCCAGCCGTTTTTCTTGCAAGAAGTTGCTCCGAGAAATTATTTTGAGTCGTTGTTTTCGAGACGTTGTTTTCGGGACGATATTCAGAGACGATATTCAGAGACGATATTCAGAGACAATATTCAGAGACGACATTCAGAGATGATATTCAGAGATGTTATCTAGAGATGATATTCAGAGACGACATTCAGAGACGACATTCAGAGATGATATTCAGAGACGTTATTTAGAGACGTTATCTAGAATTATTTAGAGACGTTATTTAGAGACTTAGATCCATTATTTTGAGGCGTTACTTCGAGACTGCTTCCTGACATTAGTTGCGTCGAGATCCAAACATTTACGTCCAGCATCATGTCGCCTCTTCCAACAAGCGAGTCACACACGCACAACAAAACAGTCGTTCAATTTACCGGCGTCCGCCTTTGCCACTCACGTTCGCAATAAATGGCCGGAGTTGGGCAGAGAGAGAGAAAAATAAGTAAAAATAAAAATCCAAGTGAGGCATATATTCCCCGCTCGGAATATTAAAGTCTCGGGACAGCATATTTCTGCCGGCAAAATCTACGCAAAAAAGTGGTTAAAATCCCACCCAACATCCACTTGCCACTTAAAATATGCACGAGAACAGGCATCCGTTTCTCTAATACAAAACATTCCTCCTCCCCCAAGAAAAATGATTGAAAGAAAAATATCTAGAGAAAACCCCGAACACTTTCCTTTTTAACTAGTCCTCCGACACATTATTGGACATTACTATTTTTTTCTCCCTACCTAACACTTAACTAAAATAGCAACTCAACATCTCCCTCCTCCTGGATCATCACAACTGCCCCCGAAGATGCTTCTCAGCCTACGGTGCTTCTCAACTCCACCGCCCTCACCCTCGCAAACCAAGTCGAGCCGAAGCAATCCCAGCCAGCCCACGGAAGCAGGTGATTCGGCCGCCCACTTGATTACGCCCTTCGGCCCGTGGGAATACTAATTCTGCACTCACTGGAGCTCTTAAGGCCCTTCATTGCAAATATACATGTCTAAATGGGAGACCTCATTTCCTCTCCGCTCTTTTCCTTTTTTTCCTTTACGCTTAATTAGTTCTTTTGGAACAAAACAAAAAAATAAAATAAATAAGTAATTGGTAATACATATCAAAAGGCGACAGTCGGACTTTTTAAATTTGTACATCTTTTTTTGTTTGCCATGACCGGTTTTGGCTTGGGTTTCGGTCGTAAGGCTTCGATGACCCATCCCCAGACCCCCATAGCCCCTGCCCTTAAAAAAATACTTGCATCATCGACTGACCTTCGCCTCCTTTCTTTCCATTCTTTTCTTTCTTTCTTTTTTTCAACAGGCACTACCTTTCAAATGAAAAACACACTAAATGTCAACAATCACTACAAGGTCCTCGGTGAAACTTGCCTTTCACTAATGACCAGTTCGGGTCTTTTCGATGAAGTTCTGCAAGACCGGGAATGAATGAAGTAAAATGCAGTTCGCAAACTTTACGTTCAATTAGGCAAACTTGATAATAAGCCAATTTTTCTCGTCTGCTAACCAAGAAGAGCTCCCTCAGAACTTTTTTACCAGAACTTTTTTCCAATGTTCTTTCTTGTTTTTCACTTTTATTGCATTAACGAATCAGCAAGATTGAACAAAAGTCAAAAAAAGGCGACGTAGAGAGATCACTGCAAACACCAAAGCCGAAACTGAACTTTACTTTCAAACTTCAACCGGATAACTGTCCGTATTGGCGAATCTCGAACGGTCTCCTTTTCCCATCTTTCGCTCGACCTCTCTCTTTCCCTCACGATCTCCGTTCACCATATATCCGCTTCCTTCCACCAACATCACTTCCCGAATTCACAAAAGTCAGCGCTCGTTGCCACTCCGCATTCCTTCATGACACCTTCCCTTCCTTCCACCGTCTCGGATTCCCTCACGGCACACCGCCTATTACGTGTTGCCCCGAACGCATTATATGACGACTGTGTCTCTCTCTCGTTCTCTTTTTCTCACTCTCCTCCGCCTCCCTTCCGCCTTTCCTTCATTCCTTCCATCCTTTCACGGAGCAATCCACCAAGTTAAGGAGTCTGTGATACCCACGGGACGAGGAGGAAGGAGAGGAGAGAGGAAAGAGGAGTAGAGGTAGGGGGAGGTGGGCGGAGAGAGAGAGGAGAGGAGGGAGGGGCAGTAGTATGGGGGAGGGGGGGAAGAGGAGGGAGGGGCAAAGGTTGGGAGAGGTGAGCGGAGACGAGGAGGGAGGGGAAGAAGTATGGGGCGGAGGGCTCATATAAGGGGAGGAGAGAAGAGGAGGGTGAGGGGAAGAGAGAGATATGAGAGGGGAGGGGAAAGGTGGGTGGTAAAATGCGAAGAGATGGAGGAGGAGGGGGGGGAGAGAGAGGTAGTAGCAAGAAGAAGTAGCAGTAGGGTTGGAGCCACACTTTTCACCTTTAGCGAGACGGTGTTTGTGAAAGTTCATGGCTGGGCGGGGACGTGGAGGAGAAGGGAAGTAGGGGGGAGGGGTAAAGAAGCACGTGGTTTAGGTGGGAAGGAGAGGGGTAGCGAACCGGTTATCTACCACCTATAGAAGGAGAAAACGGGGATAATATCCTTCGCTTTATTTAGTATACCTCTACCCTCACTATACGGACGGACGGAGAAATAATGGCAATTCATTTGACTGGACTGGACTGGAGAGAGAGAGAGAGAGAGAGAGAGAGAGAGAGAGAGAGAGAGAGAGAGAGAGAGAGAGAGAGAGAGAGAGAGAGAGAGAGAGAGAGAGAGAGAGAGAGAGAGAGCATAGGATTAAAGGGGTCGGAGCCATGAGAAAGGTAGCGGAGAAGAACACCGGGTACATGAAGGAGAGAAGAGGAAAGGAGAAAAGAGAAGAGGAGAGGAGAGGAGAGGAGAGAAGAGAGGAAGGGAGGGAATGGGGGAGGGGGGAGGGAATGGGGGAGGTGAGGGGGGAGAGAGGAGAGGAGAGAGGAGAGGAGGGGAGGGGAGGGGAGGAGAGAGAGGGGAGGGGAGGGGAGGAGAGAGGAGGGGAGGGGAGGGGGGGAGAGGGAGGGGAGGGGAGGGGAGGGGAGAGGAGGAGAGAGGAGGGGAGGGGAGGAGAGAGGAGGGGAGGGGAGGGGAGGAGAGACGAGGGGAGGGGAAGAGAGAGGAAGAGAGGGGAGGAGAGAGGAGGAGAGAGGAGGAGAAAAGAGGGGAGGGGAGGGGACGGAGAGGTTGGGAGTGACACTATGCAACAGGAGAAGAAGTGCAAGCTCCGAGGCAAGAAGGAAACGGGGGAGGGGGAGGGGGTACAGTAAGGAAGCAAGGATGCTAGGGCGGAAATATGGAGCAGTAGCGGGAGGGGGAGGGAGGGGGGAAGGGAATGTGAAAAGGAGGGGAAAAGGGAGAGGATAAGGGAGGGAAGATGGGAGAGAAAAAGGAAGGGCAGAAGGGAGAGGAAAAGGGAGGGAAGAAGGGAGATGAAAAGGGGGGAAGAAGGGAGATGAAAAGGGAGGGAAGAAGGGAGAGTAAAAAAAAGGAAGAAGGGAGAGGAAAAGGGAGGGTTCGAGAGAAGAAAAACGGGTCATATCACGTGGGGAAAGATAAAAGGGGAACGATAATCTAAGAAGATGACAGATCAAGAGGTGCGATGAGATCGGAGTTTATGAATAAAAAGAAGAAAGAAAGAAAAAAAGAAAAAAAAAGAAAAAAAGAAACCAAAGGCGAATTATCACGTGAATGAAAAAGCTATCACCGAGTAATTTTCCAATAGAACAAGAGACATCACGTGTAAAAGGGCGTTGGACACGCTAATAAAATAAAAAAAAAGAAAAAAAAGAAAAAATCTTTTTCACGGCGAAGCTAATTCTATTCGTTCTCCCTTTCACCACCCCCCTACTTCTTATACTATATAACGCAACAAAAATATAGCAGCACGCAAACCTAAAAATGACCTACATAATATCTCTATAACTAGAATTGAGGATATGTTTACTATGCTATCAGAATCAAATAGGGATTGAACTTTTCAAATATACTAATTACACCACAACGACCATTCACTATAAAGATATATTGAAACTAAAATTCCGCGTTTCACATATCACGCAAGATAACAAGAGGAGGGTGACCATATGATAATGTAAACTTATACGAAGATACACGATACTAGTGAAACAAAGTAAGATATAAACTGTTACATATTATAATAAATATATTATGCGCAGGGTAATGACATCAATAAAATACTAGATACACATGCGTTAATTTGTAATAAAGTCAAATTAAAAGAGAAGACACACCCCGTGTAATATCAGAATAGACTGTATTGGCCCAACTATGCGAATGATACCCGGAAGAGCAATCTCGGAGACGCTTCTCCTCAGATGCGAACCATCCTCGATCAATCACTGGACCGCGGGGACCAAATAGAGAACCTTGTATACCTGAGCCAGTGAAAGGGTCTTCTTGATCCTCTTGCCCTCGAACTTCACCGGACTTTCTCATGCAAGCAGATCCTCGTTTCAACCCTTCCTCTTCCCTCCATTCTCGTTCCCGCTCCCTGTTCCCTGTCTCTATCTCGTTCCCGAGTCCCTTCTCCTCCCTCTTCCCTCACTTCAACGTCTCCCGCTCCCATCATTCTCTTAGTTCCTTGTCCCCTCAATCCCTTCCTAGTCACTACCTACCCTTGCCCCTCATTTCCGCCTTCCTCTACTACCCATATGCATACGCCATCAAAGAACTCTGCAGGGATTGGGCCATAGGTAAACAGTGTGCAAGAGGTTCCGATGGGTTACATGTCATAGAGTTTCATCTGACTGAGACAAGGCCGGGCCCCGGGCCACTCCCTCTACCCCTCGCTCCTTCCACGCTCTCGCTCACACTTCGGGCAAGCATCGTACGTTAAAGGTCTCCACTTAATCAAGTCCACCTCTGCCGACCCCCCCCCACCCCCCATGTTTAACCACTCGAATGTGATCACCTCTCGACCTAGTAAAAATAGCCCTCTTAGCCCTTTTTTTTAACCGCCTCCGACACTCATTACGAAGAAGAGTAAAAGGGAGTGGTAGTGGAGAGGGAGAGGGGAGATGTCGATGCGAAGTAAAAGAAATAGAAGAGAAGAGCAACGGAATGAAAGGCCAAAAGGCTACACCGGGAAAATAAAAGGGAACGATAATCCGAGAGATGACAGATCAAAGAGAGCGATGAGATCAACTGAGTTACTAAAAAGAAACAACCGAAAAAAAAAAAGAAAAAAGGGATTTATCGTGATATGTAAACAAGCTCTTCACTTAGTGGAAACATAGCACAAAGGAACATCAAGGACGGGCGTTCGACCCCTCGTCGACAACAGACAATCCTTTCTCCCTCTCTGATCTTTTCCTGCCTTTATCACTTCTCTCGTTCTCCCTTTCCACCCCCCCCTCTTCTTACTTTAACGCAAAATACTACCACACAAACTAAAAATTACCTTACATATCATTATAATAGAATTAGATATAGTTTACATGATATCAGAATCAAATAGGATTAACTTCAACATATAATTACACAAAACGACCATTCACTATAAAGATCACCTTGAAATAAAATTCCCTTCACATATCAGAATATAACAAGAGGAGGTGCCATATATAATGTCAAACTGTAATACGAAGATACACGATACTAGAAACAAATAAGATTCACTTTACATATTATAATAAAACCATATTCACTCCAATGACACAATAAAATAAGAAGATACACACCGATAATTTTAATAAAATCAAAATTAAAAAGACGAAGACACACCCCGTGTAATATCAGAATAGACTAATTCGCCAATCTTCGAATGCACTCCGAAGAGCAAAGGAGCGCTTTCCTCTGAGCGAACCATCCTCGATCAATCACTGGACCGCGGGGACCAAAATAAGAACCTTGACCTTGTCCAGTGAGGGTCTTCTTGATCCTCTTGCCCTCGAACTTCACCGGACTTTCTCATGCAAGCAGATCCTCGTTTCAACCCTTCCTCTTCCCTCCATTCTCGTTCCCGCTCCCTGTTCCTTGTTCCCTCTTCCCCGTTCCCCGTCCCCTTCTCCTCCCTCTTCCTTCACTTCCGCCTTTCTCCATTCCTGCCCCCTTCCCCTTCCCCTTCCCTATC
>NW_028234405.1:15219867-15227367 GCF_977035675.1 Penaeus japonicus | reverse complement strand
TCATGTCTCCCGCTCACCGTCCTCCCACCCAACCTCCGCTAGACACACACACACCTACCTATTTTTCCTCTTTTCTCCTTTTTTACACTATACCCCTCTTTACCTTTCCTCGCCCCCTTCCCCTTCCTTCACACCCTGTCTCCCTAACTCTCTACCCAACACTTCGCTTTCCCACTCTGGCGCTCCATTTCCTCCTGTGTCCCATTTCTCGCACAATAAGGGTAACGGAATCGTGACGTCACTACACTCACGTCAGGGAGAAGGGCGCCTAAAAATAAGCAGGCGAAGTGTCGGATAGGGGGAAAAGGGAGGAAAGGAGATGGAGGAAAGGGGAAAGGGAGGAAGGGAGAGAGGGAGATGGGGGAAAGGGGAAAGGGGGAGGGGAAGAGGGGAAAGGGGGAAGGAGACCGAGGAGGAGGCGGTGATAAAGGCGCATCAAAACGTTGAAGATAAGCGGAGGAAAATAAAGAGTGCTCTAACCACCTTCCTTGGCTTTGATGAAGAGGAAGAAATAACAAAAACAAAGAAGAGTGAAGAGCCGCCCACCATAATTGGAGTTCTTTACATTTTCCTTCTTTTTTGTTGTGGAGGGCTTCGCTGCGGTGGATTCTCCTTGCGTAGGCGAAGTCGGCGGTTTGACGTCATGGCAAAAGACGCGGCGATTTAAAGTTAGGAGTTCGGAGAGAGGGGAAAAATGCTCGTTTAGAAGTGGGCATACGGGAGGCAAGGTTCAGAGTGTGAACGCGCATAAGCACTTACCGGAAAGAGGAGGGGCGGGGAGGAAGGAGAGGGAAAGGGGGGAGGGGAAGGAAAAAAGGGAAAAAAGGGAAGGAGGAGGGGAAGGATAAGTGCAGTGAGGGAGGGGGAGGAAAGGGGAAGGAGGGAAAACGTGATTACATGTGCTCGTTATGCCTGTTGCTTGCGTGCGCGCATCCCCATTACCATATTATCATACATAATTGTCTTAATCGATCCGGAGCGCTTATCTGAAATATGAGGAACGGGACTCCCTTCGCCAGGGTTGTTGGCCTCAATACATGCGCAACCGGGAAGGTTTCGAAACTATTTTCTCGTCTTTCAAGAAAGCTGCTTCTATCTATAACGATATTTTTCTGCCATTACCGATCTCGCACGACGCGTCCTCAGGCACTTCTGCAGGAGACGAGCGGCTGCGTCCGACGCCCACTGTTCCCTCTCGCGCGACGGTCATCTGGGGGAATAACTTCCTCTCGTCGCCAATAGAGGGACAAAAGAGGTCCCATCTTACCGGCTCAAGAGACGTTTTTCCTCTTCTTCTGGAACGTTCTACAGCCACGTCTAAGCTTAACTGATCACCACCGCACGAAAAAAGGAAAAAATAAGAAAAAAAATCCAAAATCCTTTCCATAAGCCCGCCTTCAGCATCGGTGACTGGTTGCGAATCCCCCCTCGATACTACGCCGTCGGGAGACAATTACGGCGTCAGAAACAAACCGGTATTGGCTTCCGATGACGCCGCCGCCGGCCCGTTCCGATGGCGCAACAAGTTAATTCTCAAGATATTCACGGCCGTCCGTTGGGAGAGGGAAGGAGAGAGGGAAGGAGAGAGGGAAGGAGGGAGGGAGGAAGGGAGGGAGAGACGGAGGAAGGGAGGGAGAGACGGAGGAAGGGAGGGAGAGACGGAGGAAGGGAGGGAGAGACGGAGGAAGGGAGGGAGAGACGGAGGAAGGGAGGAAGGGAGGGAGAGACGGAGGAAGGGAGGAAGGGAGGGAGGGAGGGAGATAGGAGGAAGGGGAGGAAGGGAGGAGGGAGGGAGAGAGGGAAGGAGGGAGAGAGGGAGGGAGAGAGGGAGGGAGAGAGGGAGGGAGGGAGGGAGAGTAAAAGGAAGAGAGAAGGTGGGAGGGAAGAAGAAAGGAAGAGAAAGAAGGAGGGAGGGTGAGAGAAGAAGGGAGGGAGGGAAGAAGAAAGGGAGGGAGATAGGAAGTGAAGGAAGGAGAGAAGGAGGGGAGAGAGGAGGGAAACAAGGAAGGAAGGGGGAGAAGAAGGAAAATAAGGAAAGCAGGAATAAATGAATGATGATGACAAGAAAGGAGAGGATTTTAATATCGCCACGAGCGCCGCGAGACAGGCCGTTGCAAACCAGGGCAAATGATGAAAAAAAAGAAAACTCGGCGATGCGGACGCGGTGTAGACAGCCATGTGGAGTTGGAGTAGGTGTTACGAGATAAGGCTGATGCTGGGGACGCCGATCGCTCCGCCAGATCTTCCTGACAGCTGACACGCGTACAGATATCACTTTCCCTATCATCGTGCTTGCCAACATCTGCCGGCAAGTCCTGCTTTTCAGAACAACAGGCATGACGACCGAGCAGAAATAGCAGAAATAGCCTCAGAGCATAACTACTCGATAGCCGTTATCAGTCTAAACTCCAGATTCCGGAAACAGCTCTATCAGTTCCCACGATAACACGGATGTCGAGAGATAACACCAACCGCTGATAGATATGCCCGATCAGCCATTTTAAGCTGAATAATCTCATCTCTACCTCTCTTTCTCCTTCTTTTCTTCTATTCTGCCTCAGCCTCTGCCTCTGCCTCTGCCCCTGCTTTTGTGTGTGTGTGTGTGTGTGTGTGTGTGTGTGTGTGTGTGTGTGTGTGTGTGTGTGTGTGTGTGTGTGTGTGTGTGTGTGTGTGTGTGTGTGTGTGTGTGTGTGTGTGTGTGTGTGTGTGTGTGTGTGTGTGTGTGTGTGTGTGTGTGTGTGTGTGTGTGTGTGTGTGTGTGTGTGTGTGTGTGTGTGTGTGTGTGTGTGTGTGTGTGTGGTTTCCATGCGTATATGTGTGTGTTCCCGTGTGTATATGTGTGTGTTCCCGTGTGTATATGTGTGTGTTCCCGTGTGTATGTGTTTGTTGTTCCCATGTGTATAAGTGTGTGTGTTCCCATGTGTATATGTGTGTGTTGTTCCCTTGTGTATGTGTGTATTCCCAAGTGTATGTGTGTGTTCCCATATGTATGTGTGTATGTTCCCATGTGTGTGTGTGTGTTTTCGCATGTATATGTGTGCTTTCATATAAATGTGTAAGTGTTTGCATGTGCATGTGTATGCGTTCGCAGCATGTGTGTTCGTGTGCCTATGTTCAAGATTTCGCGTTCCTCTCCCCTCTCTATCCCACCAAAGAATCTTCCTCCTAACGTTCATTCCGCCCCTTCCCCGCAGCCTCCCTCGCCCTTCGTACCCGGCTGCCTGCGACCCCATGCGGCCGTGCATGCTCTCCTTGGCCGGGTCCCGCACGCCAGGCGCTCGCTCTCTCGCGTTACGAAACATGCGAGTCACATGATCAGTCCCTCGCTGACCGGCATCCAGCCCCCGATTCCCGCCGCCGACGCCGCACCGGCATGCTAATTGCCGCCCGGCACCGTCACAACCTGGGCCCCTTACACTTCAGTAAAGGTTAATAATACGACTAAGCTTATGATGGCGAGGAAAACAAACATTGACTAGCCGGTCGATGCGTATGTGCGAGTTGCCCTCAAATGCGAGTACTGTAAGAGTGAAACTTCTCGTCAACAATACCCACGCCCCTCCTCTTGGCCACAGAAACTTGCCACATCACGGGGAGTTTTTGTCAGCTGAGTGGGAGGGCGGTAGAGGCGGGAGGGGTTACAGGGGGATGCTCAGAGCTACCCCCACAACTCTCTACTCCCTCTCTCTCACCATTGCGTACTCATACCCCCGCCCCCTACCCCTCCCCATTCCCTTGGAACTTTGCGAAATCCTGATGTATCCCTAACCTTCTCCTCGCAGACACAGCAAGCCAGTGTTCTAGTGACAATTAGGTCATCAAATGTCACAGCGGCGGTCGCTCTGACTCGAGAATCGAGAATTGGTATCCGAGGTCACTCCAGAGAGGTCGCGAAAGATATAGAGGTCCTGTCCGAAACTCTGGAGACGAACGAATGCAGGGCGCTGGTCCTGGTGCCTGCGCCACCTGTGCCCGGACGTGGTCAGGAAACCAAGTTAGCCGGTCTTGGGCAACGTGTTTTCTGAAAGTTTACTACTTTCCTCACGCTACAACAGTAAATACTATCAGTGTAAAATATCAGATCTTTCATCCTGTGGTTCTCTTTCCCTCTCTCCGTCATAGCTATAACAATTCACGTCGCTTGCGGTGTCTCAACCTACATGAATGCGCGCCTATCGGACATGCAGACGCGACAGAAATGCGTAATAATGAATACAACGCAACAGGTCTTTCGCAACTCAGTCAGTTCCAGCATCCATTCTGTTCGTCGAGTCAATTCAGCTGTATTGCAACGGGGCCCCCGCGCATTCGTTGTTACCAGTTTTAGAACAAATAGCTTTGAGAAAGTTTGCGGCGAAATTTACAACTTCGGATAACAAGTGCGAAACAATGTCCCTCCCACGAGAAGGCCAGTCCTCTTTATCGACAGGGAAATATACTGGGAAAGTCTTTAAAAAAAGTGTGAAAACTTAGGTAGTGAATTACTTGGATAAGTTACCATGAATATTACGGGAGAAAATGCACAGAGCTAGTGACCTTTGACCGAAGGGGGGGGGGGGAGAAGGGAGAGAGGGGCTCCCTCTTGCGGGACTGGTTTGCCTTGTCTACAGACAAGTTCAAAGACAAGTAACCCCACAAGTAACATTGGGGTGGCAAACTCATTCCATGGCACGGTAAATAAAACCCTGAATTCAAATCCACCATAAAGTCAAGACCCGGCAGAAGTGACAGAGGGGGTGGGGAAGAAACAGTCTAGTCGCCGGGATGAAACTCCACAAAAAAACAAGTAGGTTGGACCATCCGCACTGGCAGGTTTTTAGTAAAGATGGCGGACGCTGAGAGAGAGAAAGAGACAGAGAGAGTCTGAGGGAGAACGTGGGGGGGGGGGATATACATTAGGGCAGATATCATATCCTTTTGCCGGCTGGCATTGTGCTCTGTACCTCTCTTTTCTTCACCTATAAAATAAATGGCACTTATATATGTCCCCTAGATAAAGAATTGACGTAAACAACCAGCAGCATAACAGTAAACGACATCTTGGAAGTGTGGCAAAATAACCCACCCAACACTATAATTCACAAACGACAAAACTACATAGTGGTTCTGTATATCTCCCTATCTTCTGCCAAACGTCTATGTGTGGGAGTGAAGCCTTTCGAAAGTCCCGGCAACGAGAGCCATTTTCCTTCTTATTTCGAATTCCAACTGAAGGGCCGCATTGTTCGCCTAAACATTTTCTTTCCATGTTGATTACGCCGCCCTCCTTTCCTGGGTCGATATCATGCTGATCCCGCTATTCTTTCTCACCCTTAGCGGGTTTTGGAAATTGTAATCTGTACTGCATTCCTGCTACAATGGCAACTTATATGATAATTAACCCTCTATTCAACAAGGTGGTTATCTATCATCAACGCATAACATTACGGAATCACCTTTAATATCACAATGCTCCACACCAAACTTAGGCCTAACCTACTATACAAGAATGTCGCCCAACTGACAAAAACTAAAACAAAAAAAAATCGAATTACTTTCAACTTTCTCTCGTCACAATGAAACCACAGACATTTCTTGAATATCGACTGTTCCATTAACCTTAGCACATGCGACGAAAGTGACCTTCGAGACTTAATACAAGAATTATCATACGACAAAACAAAAGCCGATAGAACACTCTTCAATAGGACAAAATACCCCCCCGAAAGACGACTGAAACCCAGACAGCCTGGGTGAAGCCTTTTCCAGCGGACATAAGGTGTACGGAGCCTACTGAAGTGAGATTGCATGGCTTACGCTAAAAGGTCACTAGTCCTACGAAGGGGAGGGGGAAGGGGGAGGGACGGGGCGGGCGATGCCACAACCACTAGATGGGTCACGGAGTCATGCCCACTCCCCCTACCTCCCGCTTCAGCCCCATTCCCCCCACCCCATACCCTTTCTCCCGCTTGCCTCGAAGCGTAGCCATAAACGATGCGTGATTGCGTGTTTCTTCGCCCCTCTTGATTGATATGGCGACGCACATAACCACCGAGTGATAAGCATATATTACTCATTAATGGTGAAACAAAAAAAAAACCGTTTACTACATTAACATGAGATACATATTCAATAAACAATAATTTTAATGAAGAGAAAATCACCCCTCCTAAATCCCCTGAATCGTATACCACTTTCTGAACTTCGCATCTTCCTAGTTCCCCTCTCCATCCTGCCATCCTCCCTCTCTCCTTCCCTTCCCTTCTTCCTTCCTTCCTTCCTTCCTTCCTTCCTTCCTTCCTTCCTTCCTTCCTTCCTTCCTTCCTTCCTTCCTTCCTTCCTTCCTTCCTTCCTTCCTTCCTCCCTCCCTCCCTCCCTTCCTCCCTCCCTCCCTCCCTCCCTCCCTTCCTCCCTCCCTCCCTCCCTCCCTCCCTCCCTCCCTCCCTCCCTCCCTTCCTTCCTTCCTTCCTCCCTCCCTCCCTTCCTTCCTCCCTCTATTCTTTCCTTTCTCCCTCCCTCCCTCCCTTCCTTCCTTCCTTTCTCCCTCCTTCTCTTTACTCCTCCCTCCCTCCCTCTCTTTAACCCCGCTACGATCGCCCTGTCATCCAACCCTTGCTGAAAATCTTGTCTTTGGCAGCTGATCCCTCCTGCGTCCCCTCGCTTCGCCCTGCGTCTCGTTTGCTCTGTGGCTGATTCCCGTCGCGACCCTAATGGGTTATCGCTCCGGCCGCTTCCTAATGGGGCTTCCTTATTGGACGGCGCCAAGTTGTATGAGCAGTACGACTTCCTTCCCCTTGCTTTCTCGATGCAATCTGGGGAGTGTACTAAACTCTCTTGTTAAGCACACGCGTCGGCACTCACTCTCGCACTCACTCTCTCTCATTGTTTCACGCACCCACCCATTCACTCATTCAACCACCCATCCACACACTCACCCATTTAACCACTCACTCACTTACCCATTCACCCATTCACTCACTCACCCATTCACCCATTCACTCATTCAACCACCCATCCACTCACTCACCTATTTAACCACTCACTCACTAACTCACTCAACCATTCACCCACTCACTCACTAACTCACTCAACCATTCACCCACTCACTCACTCACCCATTCACCCACTCACTCACTCACTCACCCATTCACCCACTCACTCACTCACTCACCCATTCACCCATTCACCCACTCACTCACTCACCCATTCACCCACTCACTCACTCACTCACTCACCCACTCACCCACTCACTCACTCACCCACTCACTCACTCACCCATTCACCCACTCACTCACTCACCCATTCACCCACTCACTCACTCACCCATTCACCCACTCACTCACTCACCCATTCACCCACTCACTCACTCACCCATTCACCCACTCACTCACTCACTCACCCATTCACCCACTCACTCACTCACCCATTCACCCACTCACTCACTCACTCACTCACTCACCCATTCACCCACTCACTCACTCACCCACTCACCCACTCACTCACTCACTCACCCATTCACCC
>NW_028234405.1:15197367-15202367 GCF_977035675.1 Penaeus japonicus | reverse complement strand
TGCGCTACAGGCCTATGGTAGATGCGTCGAATGGACAAGATCATTTACCCGAACACGCAAATGAAAAGAACAAGCAAATAATATTTAAGAGTAGAAAAGCTAGGCAATTTTTAACTACGCATTAAGCTTGCTAAAATGTAATGTCTTAGGAGCCATATTACGAAAGAAATAGAGATTTAATGACAAGAATATAGGACTAAAATTCAGGAGGATATTGGTTGGGAACAATTTAATTCTAAAACGGCATGAGAGATGCCATAATTATAATGCGAATGGTTTCAGAAAGAGCTATTCAGGTGCAAAAAAAATGTTTACTACATAAATTGATAGAGTATTCACTGTATTTATTTGATAGAGTAAATATGAAAGACCTTGAAACCCTTGGGATTGATGAAAAGGATATTAGATAACACTATATCGTGAACAAATAGCAGCAGTGTCAGTAGACGGAACACTTAGTCCATGGACAAAAATCAAGAGAGGCGTGAGACAAGGATGAGTCTCATCCCCTGATTCCTTCTCTACATATGCTGAAAAATAAGAAAAATATTGAAAGAACGAAAGAAGAAGAATTGCAAAGCCTGCTGAACTGTTTGAAAATGAAAATGAACAAAACGGTTTATGCTTTAACAAGAAAATCAATTAAGAAAGTATTCCAACTTGTTTTATATCAATAGATGGTTGAACAGATTTATAGATTTGAATATCTGTTTTAAAGAGTGATTGCAGATGCGTCGATTAATTTAAGAGAAGGTTAGAAATTGTTAAAAGAAAATTTAATGAAAAAAAAAATCTTACTAATAAGCAACTCTCACTGAATATGAAAAAGGGATATTTAACATGTTTTATTTGGTCATTTTTTTATATGACTGTGAGACCTGGACTTTGAATAAATATACCATCAGTATAGAGGCTATGTAGTTACAAACGGAGGCTGAAGCTGTCCTGGACAGAAATGGTAATGAAATATGTTAGAAATGGTTCAAAGAAATGGTCACATTTATGATTCAACGACAATTACGATTGAGAGGTCATATCATTCGTGAAAATAGCTTATCTAAAGATAAACTCTTGAGGGCATAATCAATGGAAGGCGTGACAGAAGAGAGAAAAACTTTAATGGATGGGTTTGTGGCAGTGGGCGGCTGCTCTAATGGATGGCAGCTTATCCAACTTGCCGAAGACAGGGTTAGATGCTAAAGATTAGTTGCCAAACTCAGAATCTGATTCTATACTAAAGGATTAGATAAACTAAGACCACAGGGAAAGGTTACGTTATTCAACATCAATATAGCTGGTAAAGCTACATATTAAAAAATAAAGGCGTTGATTTTTTAAGGAACACCGGCATTTTTACGGATAGTTTATGTAAAACATGTGTTCAAGTTGTGTTTAAAAGTTTAGTAACTAATAAACTAATAACAAATGATTGGCAACATGATGAAAACACTCAGTGTTACATCATGCAAAATTTATGGCAGAACATAAGTATAAAAACTTTATAGGAAACAATATTAATATTCAATTCGTTCGTTCTTATCGGCTTTTTATCAAAATTTTACAACACTTCGATTTTTTTCCTCTCGCTTCGTCTCTGCCTTTCCCCAAAGTCCTCCGACACGCAGGTTGAAAACCTCCGTTCCAGAGTAACAAATGGAAAAACTTTCTTTGCTAGAAAAATACATGAAGGAATACAACAAGAAAATGATATATTGTTACAGTTAAGTTCATTGGAACTCTAAGCTGCCAGACTGAAATCTGATCTTCTGTTTAACAAAAAGATAACTTCCTTTATATTAAAATGGATGACAAAGAACTAACAAAAGAATACATTATTGATCAGTATATGTTTCTCTTCAACATCTTAACCCATTTTTATTTATTTGGCCGTTATTGTGACCTTGACCTTTTTCGTGAGCGTTTTGTGACCCGATTGTAAATTGTGGATTAGATGACTGGCCGCTAAACATGAATTATTTTAAGACAAATCATGTAGATAGTGATGGTTTCGTGCTTGTATTTAACGACAACACAATGAGACAATTATATCATTATATATGAATGCAACTTGTGATATGATTTGATTAATTTTATATTTCCGTTGTCAACGCAAAACGGAGGTGTATATAGTGTGATAATTATCCTCATACTGTTTTTCTTCTATTTTCAGGAGTCAGTGATAGCAGCCCTCTCAACTTCTAGGCCGATTTACTATGAACTTTTGGTATGTTTTCATGCATAATTATGTTCTTTATACTTATTTCCATGCAGTGATATGGAAATTACACAAAAACAAAGTTATCGCCTTTTTATTGTATTAGTCTAGACGTGGCAGTCAAATCCTCAACAGATTTCTAAGAATTTTCACTATAATATTCCTGTAAAAAATAGTTCATACATAAATGAATGTGAAAGGCTGATGGCTCCCTTTATGGGTAGAGAAAAGCACACACGAAGCAGTGTCCTGCTTGAGTGCTGGCCAGTGAAACATTAGATATTTTCCTTCGTTGTTCGTTGGTACAGTTTCTCTTGATTACTTGACGTTGGATCTCCGACTATCAGCTGTTATAACCCTGTTATTCTCTTTGTTCCCACTTCTGCTTTCTATTTCATGCCACGTCATTTCGACATATACTGCTATTACATTTGCGTTTTGTGAAAGAGACCCTGTTCCTCTATATAATCAACGTAACACTATATCTTGGTATAAAGTGTTATTGCATAACAGTGAATATTTTTGTGACTCATGTTAAGTTAGGTCTACTTTCTTCATTAAATCTTTTGACCTCTTGTTATCTTGATCATTTTTTTTTTCTTCTGTTTGTCAGTAGAATTACGAGAAAAAAACTGTTGATAAATTGTAATAAAAATCAATGAGTGAGTTGCCCATAGACCAGGGAGCAATTAATTAGATTTCGGTGATGATCCAGATTTTTACCAGTGCAAACCGCCATAGAAAATATGACTGAAAATAGTAGAAAAATAATTTTATTTAAAATGTTGTAGGAAACTTTTGTATATGAACTGTTCCTGTTTTTTTCATCTCTCTTTCTCTCTCTTATAAGATATACACACATAGAGAGGTAGATAGAGGTTTGCTTCCTCCAAACGATTTCTTGTGCATAGCAGCATAGTTGAATGGCAAAGAAAATGGAACAATAATTATGTTATTGTTTATCATAAGTTCATCATTCGTTCTTTTCTCATCGTTACTCTTGTGTATTACCTTCATGCCTATCATAGATAAACGCTGGTTAATATATATCATATACCTCCTGCTTTCCAGCACTTTTCGAACATAATTTAATACTTAAATCTCTAGAAAACATCTCATGCACCATAATTATAGCTGAAAACTATACTTTCTTCCTTTTATAATCTCCCATCCGTCTCTTACCAGCAGGACCTGATGTGAAAACCAATCCTTTAAATCCCTGATGTGGGATCCAGTCTTTTAAAAACTCCCGCGTGATAAACTTTTGTCCAATTCCCAACCGGCGACATTAGTGGCGTCGGTTTGGCTCTTGGTTTTCCGGATGGGATTTTTAAGAGAACCTGTGACGTGAAGCGATTGAGGCATCTTGCGTTTCATTCTGCAAAGCGTTTGCCGTGTCTTGGCAACGAGGCCATCGACAATAAGATCGACGATAGACTTTGAGGATCCTGTAGTTTCTAAAAATACCTTGATTTTTATCTCTTGTGTCGCTCGTAAAGCATTTCTTTTGTAGTTGAACAGAGCTTGATGTGAGATATAACTCTTCAACATGCTACATGTGGTAAAAATATCTAAATTTAAGAAAACCAACATAGTCTTACATATCGTAATTTAGAATGCAAAGAATCCTCATTCGGTAAGCTCAATTACCATAGGACTCGACCTGCGGGATGCAGCCTCCGTTTCCCGCAAGCGGAACATGCAGTGGCTTGGCCTTCCGCTTTATTTACAGCAGCAATGTTTCTATATTGCAATGAATGGTTGCAGCACCTTTTCTCTTTATCATAGATTAGCTATCAAAACACACACACACACACACACACACACGCACACACACACACATATATATATATATATATATATATATATATATATATATATATATATATATATATATACATATGTGCGCGTGTGTGTGTGTGTGTGTGTGTATCTGCGTGTGTGTGTGTGTGTGTGTGTGTATGTGTGTGTGTGTGCTATTGTGTGTGTGTTTGAGTAGGTGTGTGTTTATTGTGTGTGTGTACATATGTACGTATTTAGATAAGTATAGCCCAATCACTTCCTCTACCTACGAATCACGTTTGCCTATTTGTTTGCTCTCTCTCTCTCTCTCTCTCTCTCTCTCTCTCTCTCTCTCTCCCTCCCTCTCCTCTTCTCTCTCTCTCTCTCTCTCTCTCTCTCTCTCTCTCTCTCTCTCTCTCTCTCTCTCTCTCTCTCTCTCTCTCTCTCTCTCTCTCTCTCTCTCTCTCTCTCTCCCGCCTTCTTTCTCAATCACATTTTTCGCCAAATCCTTTGTTTGTCTGCACTCCATCCAATCTCCTCCGATTTCTATGCGAGCGTGTTTGAATGCTATGAGATCCGAGTTTCAATTTCCTCGTAAAAGCAAGTCAGGAAGAAAAAGTTTAACGCTCGTCAAAATTTTACATCATTTTTTTTTCTCGTTGTCGGCTCATTTGTGTCATAAGGACAGATTGGTGCCGTTGTTTGTCTCTCATCTCGTTAATGGGAGTTCAATGGGATCTGAACGAGGGACGCTTTTTTTCTCTCCTCTTTTAGGCTTTTGTTGACACGTTTTGTTCCTACTTTTTTCTCTCTTTTTCCCGGTTCGTTTCATCACCTTGCAACATTAGTCGATTATATTAGGAAACTTTCAACTTCCATGGACAGTTGGGATCTTGCCTAAAGAGACAGTGGATTGTTGTAATGGTAGTGGTGATGATTGTGATGATAAGGATGGTGATGATGGTGATGATGATACCATCATCATCACGATGATAATGGTATC
>NW_028234405.1:15187367-15189867 GCF_977035675.1 Penaeus japonicus | reverse complement strand
ACCATTGTTGAAGTATGGAGCCCACAGCATTGCTTGTGCTTAAATCTGCAGACCTTGATTTGTGCAGATTATTTTGTGTGCTTTATAAAAATGCCTTGTTTTTTCCTTGTGACCATTATGTTATTTTTTATCTATGTGGTTCTGTTCTGATTAATTACTTGGATATTTCTTTTCTAAAAATGGATATCCTTTATTTGAGTTTACTACATTACTCTTACTAACTTAAAGTGGCTTTCAAATCGAAACTTTTGTTTTTGTTTTGGAGACACTTAACCCAATCCCGACGGACCCGGCGATAAGTGGAAACCCCCTACGCCGGGCCTATGCAATATTGCATCGGGAACGTCACACTGGTGCGTTGCCCCAGCATCGGGCATTAACTGTGTCACACGGGTGTGACGCACTGTCGTCATAGGGTTAAACTGACCTTTTGTTGTGTTCCTAGCACCTGTTGGCAATCTGGAAAAGGCCAGCAAACTAGTAGCCTCGTTAGCCCCTGCCTGAGCTTTGATAAATACAGAAGCCATGCATAGGTCAGATGAGGATGCATACATATATGTTTATGAAAGATTTAGCATGTATGTATTTATATTCCTCTTTTTTCAGTTGTGTTTACTATTGTTGACAATGAAGAGGACTGAATAAAATTCCTTTTTGTGATCTAATTTAATCACAAGTGTGAATTTCCCAATAAATCTCAATTGACTTCAGATTCAGATTCATTCAACAGTGTGGATATCATGCATACTTTACTCAGGCATTATTTCTCCACAGATCAATCAGTAATGCTGGAGAACACAGTTGCCTCTGAAATTGGCAAGTTCAACTTGCTACAGGAGCAGCGTGTTCATACGTACAGGCTATTTGAAGAGTAAGTCGATACAGAGAGGACAGATTGTCTTTCTCATGTATATAGATCTTTTTAAGACTGATACACATTGTATGCATGTTCATATGTGTTTTAATTTATTTTTTTATTTTTTTATTTATAGGTTAGTATTTCAGTAAGGATAGGTACATAATTTTGGAATCGAAAATAAGAATTTGAACTCATGTTAAATCTTTTTTAAAAATAGAAAATTAGGCAAACATTTTTTAACTGACATACTTCACTAATCCTCAAAATATTAGTTATTGACCTTGTATGGATTATTTATGTGACAGTATGGGACTGATTATTAGGTTTTTAGTGTGTTCTTTTTAAAAAAGGCTATTATAGGCAGAACTTGAATAAAGGAGTCCTTCTGATTTTGAATATGGCTTGAAACCCTTGTTTCTGGACAATTAAATGTGAGGTGCATATTTCTGCATGAGTCAGGTTGATATTCTATTTTTCAAGATTATTTATGGTGATAGATATGGGTTTATCAAAAGCCTGAAACTTTACAGCCTAATATGTAAGTACTAATAGATTTAAATTTTCCAGAGGGCACAAGATATATTTGTGTAGCAGCCCAAATTATGACTTTCCTACTTTCCGGCAACTGGTTCATGATGTCACACAAGAATTCAAGAGAATATCAGAGGATATCATAGCTGTTGAGAAGAGCCTTAGAGCTAGTGGTAATACTGCAGTTGCAGATATAATGCTAGCAATTCAAGAATGTGAAAAGAAGAAGTTAGAGTTGGTAAGTCAAAACATTTGCAGATATACAAACTAATATCTTGACCACTGAAACCATTAGATTTAGGATACCTGTGATTAGATCTCCTAAACAGTATGCAAATATTTATTGATATGTCTTTCTTTTTGCTGAGATAAACGTAAGGGTATGGGTATATGATTATAATATTTAAAGAAAAAATAAGTAAAACATGTAATTAAGATGCTTAAGATGTAATAATTTAAGTTGATGATAAAAGAGAAATGAAGGGAAATTAGGTCATAATACTCTGAACAACTTTCCCTCTTTTACAGACGGCCCACCTGCAGCTAGCTCGACAGATGGTGGCAGAATGCAATGAAGGTGAACTAGAAAAGATGAAAGAAAAAGAAATTAGAGCAGAGCTGGGACAAGTTGTAGAAGAAATCAACGACCATTTAACTGAACTTCGATATGAAATTTATAATGGAGAATAATAATATGTCTTTATAGTTTTTTCTGTGTTAGTGCCATACTACATGTAGTTTTTATGTAGCTTAAATCTCAAGATAGAGTATATAGCAATGAAATACGTGGGAATAGCTGCTTGCATCCGCTGGAATCATGAATATTCAGGTTTTAGAATGGAATTTATTTGGTGAACCTGTAAGCTTATGATGGAATCTAGAATGGAATGTGAAAAAGTGCATAAAAGGTTTTAACAAGGTTTAGAATGAATCAGTCTACAGAACTGCTATGAATTAATGTATTCATGGAAGTAGAATTATAAAGAGACCAGTTGAAAGCATAATTTCTGATGTAATGCAATTTACAGATGGAAATCTGTAATAGCACATTGATTTTTTTTTCTGGCCCTGGGACATTTTACAATGTACATTTTATGATTATTGTAACTT
>NW_028234405.1:15167367-15182367 GCF_977035675.1 Penaeus japonicus | reverse complement strand
TTTACCCCATACCTTGAATTTTCAGGGGGAAAATTTAGATTTAAGTTACTGTTATTATCATTACTACAATTATAATTATCATTATTATTATGACATTCATAATGACAATAATAATTATAGAAATGAAGACTTTTACATGAAAATACTGGATGGTGTATTTCCCCTTCATCAACAGATCAAGTATTTCTATATCTGTAGATTTTAATAATTCCTATTTATATGCTCATCTGCTTAAACTTCAGAAACTTTCACTCATCAAGGAAAATATTTCTGCAAAAACTAGACCCTAAAAATTGATGAGAAAATATATTACTAATGGGTCAAGAAAACATGGAATTTTAGATTCTTTCTTTTAATAATATTACATTTCTATCAATATTACTGAGGTCTAATGAAACTGTATTCAACATGTCTTTTCCATCCATAAAAAAGTCAGGTGCAGATAAAATAAAAGTAAATAAACTAGTAAAGTTACACTATCATATATATAATCTTTTAAATTTCAAGAATGGTTAAAGTAAAAATGAAAAACACAGTAAAATTGAAATATAACATATCATTTTATAACACAGTACTGAACACACACAAATATAAAAGTTCTAGTCCTCCTGATTCTTGCTGCGTTTTCTAGGAAGATCTATCTCTAGGTGGGACCAAGACGAAGCACACTTTGGATCTGGACAAAAAGGACTCTGAGTGCCATTTCGAACCCAAAACTTACCGCCACACTGCCGATGAACTTTCACCTCACATTGTGTACAACTGTATCCCTGTGTAAGAAAATAAGCAATATTGGTCATTCAGCATGCCAAACTGCCACAGCATCAATTATCACCATGATTCAAAGAGTACACTTGATTATTCTTATCAGTTGTTAAAATAGGTTATATTTTTGTATAAACTGTGCCTCTTTGAACAAAAGAAACAGAGATGCAGGGAGGGGAGAGAGAGATGGAGAGAGAGTGTGAGAGACAAAGACAGAGACACAAACAGACAGACAGTCACCATGTTACTGAGGTGTTTACCTTTGTCTCCAGTGTATCAAATATGGTATTTCATGTTTTGCTGATATACCTTTGATGTCATTAACACTCTTATATAACACTGGTGAAAGTGACATGAAGGTTCAGTTAAGTTCATGGAAATATTCTAGGTGCCTTGGTTTGAACTACAATAAGAAAAGATAACTTATTTGTTTTTTAATTTTTTAGGGAAGTTCTAAAAAAATCATCCTTATTCCATATTGGAAGGTTATTGTTTACAAATGACTTACAAAGATTAGAGACAAAAAAAATAATGCTTCTCATAAAGCCATGATACGTTCATTAACTATTTACACATTCCATGTATCCATAATCATGTATACACATGAGTATATACTTTACAAAAAAAGACTATAATTTCATACCTTCAAGGATATCAGCTTGCAAAAAAAACACTTGTAGATAAAGTCTTCAAACTGCTCTTCCAGATAACTCTGTAGTTCTGCCGTTGAGAGAGCACTCAGAGATAGAATCTTCTCTTCATCAGCATGCTTAAAAAGAAGTACTTTTTGTTACTTATATGTCTTTTGGACATTTAATGAATAGACAAGAAAATCCACGTGGAGGAAAATAAATGAAATGCTATGAATTTTAACTCTCCCACTTCCCTCCCCCTCCCTCTTTCTGCTTCTGCCTCTTAGTCTCTCTCTCTTCTCTGTCTGTCTGTCTGTCTGTCTGTCTGTCTGTCTGTCTGTCTGTCTGTCTGTGTCTCTCTCTCTCACACTCTCACACTCTTCCTCTCCCCCTCTCTCCCTCTCATCTTCTCTTCTTTTCTTCCTCTCTTCCTCTCTCCCTTTCTCCTCTCTATCCTCTCCTCTCCTCTCCTCTCTCCCTCATACCTTATTTCTTTCCTCCCCTCCCTTCTCCCTCTTCCTCTCCCACTCTCTCATCCATTACATACACACATATCTCACAGATATTCTTTCTCTTTCCTTCACAGTACTTTCTTATACCATTAAAAAAATTACCATGCATCTGAATACTACATATTATAACAACAAGAATAAGAAGTACTGAATTTGATACTCCTAACATTGGATACTCAAACCATTGGTAGAGGTAAAAAAATACCTGTAAAAGCCATCCATCCTGCACAAGGCGTTCTACAAGTGCTTCACTTTCTCCGATCTTCAGTCTTTGCTCTAAATTGAAGGCCATGTTGATGGCCTCCGTGATGGGTATGGTGCCTTCTTCTGACTGTACGATTGCTTCTATAATTTTTCGAAATAAGGCCAACTCTGGTGGTGTATAGGTTGAGTTCATTCTGAAGTACACAGTTAAAACTAGTTATGAAACATCACAAGTCATCTGTCATTTTTTTCTATTCCTTTTTATAAGTTGCTAAATTAAAATCATATTTTTTTTTTTTGTGTGTGTGTGTGTGTGTGTGTGTGTGTGTGTGTGTGTGTGTGTGTGTGTGTGTGTGTGTGTGTGTGTGTGTGTGTGTGTGTGTGTGTGTGTGTGTGTGTGTGTGTGTGTGTGAGATACTGTATGCTTAACCTGGATGGTGATTTGATCCATCATTATATCAAAATTGCCTAACAAGTAAAAATGCAGTATATGAAAATACTATACATGTAAAATATACATGAAAAACATAATGATCACACAATGAAATTGGAATTTACTTATTCATTCCTTCTGTTAAAAACAAACTGGACATATCAGAGAGTTCAATTTTCCAAAATCAATACTATCAATATAAAAGATATCTACACGCTTTAATTGCATGTGTGGATTTCAATATGAAATACATTTAGGGTTATTGTCACTGTCATTTCTACATTTTCTTCAATTCATATGCTAAAATGAAACACTAAGATAAATGATATTTGGATATATCAACAAGGGAATTGAATGAAACAAAGAACATGAATACAAGCTATTTTCATTGTAATCAATGAGAAAAATAAAAAACATAATTAATCAATAGATAAATAATAAAAAAAAATCATAAAGTATGTGGTAATAAAAATAAATGAGAAAAATACATTTTTCTATCATTAATAATGCAAAGACGATAAATGACTGATTGCAAAAGATGAAAAAAACTGACCATATCTAACCCTTCCGGGGCAAGCCTGTTTCATGGGGTAGGATCACTTTTGTGGTGTAATTTTATTTTTGTTGACACTACAAATAATTTATTCTATTCATTCAGTTGTGTAACTAGGGCATCACACCAAATGCTAGTTAGTATCGCAGTAATATTATCATATCATACACACAGTCATATATCATACCTAAGTCTAGAAAAAATAGAAAACAAGAACATCTTAAGTTGCCCACCCATGGCTGCACATCTTTAGATATGACACGTCCCGGTAGGGTTAACTTATCTTGCATCAATGTGAATATAACTGTAATAGTAGCCACAAACCTTGTAGCATCATTGTCAAAAAGATTGACCAAGACAAAACATTGAGAGTCAGATGCATGATCCTCTTGAATAGACTTCCGAATTACCAAGTGAATTTGTTCCAGCTCCGCATTGATCTCCTTCACAAACTCCAGAAGATTGTCAGCACTGACTGTTGAGCAATAAGCAATTATGTGGATAAGTATCTTCTGTATGTAATACTGCATATTGATTAACTCCAAATTTAAAATCTTGTCTTTAAATAATGACTATCATTTAATTATGAAACTATACCTATTGTCTTTCAAATAATTCCCATTAAAACCTTTAAAACATTATGAATTCTTCACTCTAACATAAATGCTCCACAGAAGTCATGTTTTATGAAACAGCCAAATAAATACAAGCATATACCTTAACATATTCATGACATGTAACTAAATCTTTGCACTTCCTAAGGTAGAGTATACATAAACTACATTCACTTACATGATAAAAATGCATACTCAAAAATGTTTCTTTCATTTATAACTCTTTTCATCACTTATAATTGTCATTTTTATCATTATGATATTTGTCCTAACGTTTCCTCCATGAATACTTTAACAATTCAATCTTTAATACTCAAAAGCAAATTAAAGAAACATCTTTCAGTCCTTGTAAGACTTCAGATGAGAGCAGGTGATACAGCCCCTCTTCCAACTTACATCCACCCATATTTTAATTTTTACATTGATTTATATGCCAGTTTCTTTAAAAAGAGCCTCACTAGCAGACTTTTTTTCCTATAAACAATAAGAAAATGGATAAACACAACAATGATTTCAATATAAATGATGACATTCATTTTCACTCTCTATGTGAGTGAATAAATGAAAACCTTTCCTCATAAAACATTTTCCATTCAAAACCATTAGCTAACCAAATGATGTTTAAGCCCATTATATTTCTCCTCAACATTTCATAAACTACAAGTACTCTACTTTTTACGTAGAAGATCTACATCTACATAAAATGCACCTAGAAATTTCATTGCTATATTTGTAGAAAAACTAATCAGTTTTAAGTATTTATTTCTTATACAATTTTTTTTCATTCAATGGCATATTTCACAGTACAAAGAGTACAATAAATTAGAAGATTTATCAGAGGTGGTTCAAACATGAACATAGTATATATTGCAGCAAAGTTATTGATAAGTGAACAGTGATGCATGGAAGTTCACACAGTAATCATTTTACTGTATCCACTCTCATTATTATTCAATTCTCATTGGGTATACATATAATTTTGTGTGTAAACTTAGTATAAATCTAAAAACTTGTAAATCCTATATTTTCACTGGGCTCTTTATGTCTCTGAAGTTTAATATTATCAGTATAATGTCAAGTTTAAGTTTAGGATGAATTCCCCTAAACTCACTGCGCAGGAGTAGTAACATGTACATGCCAAAAATGTTTTTGGCCTGAGGACTTGTGGCAAGACATGGGTGCCATTAGTTGTCATGGCATATTTCACATTGGGGAAGAGTGGGATGCTGTGTTTCTCTATTACACTATGAGTAACAACTCTATTTAGTGATCTATGATGGTAATTGCAAGTCTAAAATCCCAAATGATGGCACCACTTTCTCTTAGCAGCTGCAGGAAAGAAAGCCTTGAAGGTCTTATAACATTGTAAAACATAAAAACAATAAAATGACTAACACAAATACAGCTCTAGCATTAAAATAAGTGAATGAAATAGAGCAGGAAAAAATGCTATATGCTTGGTAAAGCTCACTAGCTCACTAGCCATGCAAAGGGCACTAGTGCCCTTCTTGGTGACCAGTAAAGCAACCTATCCCTGTCTGCAATGAGTTGAGGAACGTTATTCTGTAGTCATACAAATAAGCAAAATAAGGCAAAAGTTTTGTTTGACTATATCAATTCCTGATCCTTTCTTTGGAGGATATAGTATGACTATGGCAGCCAAAACATTTTGACCAGTGTATAGGATTGGTTTTGTGACAGTTTCATTAAAGAAAAATATGTTGTATGCAAAAAAAAATTGATATATGATACATATTAATTGTCTTTCAGTTTATAGTTCTACAAACAGAAGGTACATACACTAACCATTGAATTTTGCACAACATTTTTCATGGATGCTTTTAACTTCTTGTCCTAGAAGGAATCGTCTTGATGACAAAATTTGTAAGAACAGTCGATGAGCATTTGTGTATACCATTGTCTAGCCTGCAAAGATGAAAATAATGATCAAATATGACACTGAGTGTTATAATACAAGTGAGAATTTAAAAAAAAACAAAAAAATCCTTAACAGAACAAGTAAAAAAAAATCCTGCAACTAATAATCTAGACAAAATCAAGAACAATACACAAGTATAATGTGATCCAAGCTAGTGGTTACAGGAATTTGACTGCTAATCTAGAAGAATGGTAAGAAAGGTTGTAAAATAAGGAAATAGGGATTTGCATATTAGCTATTCTCCATTAGAAAAAAAAGAAAAAGAAAAAAAGTATGCCATACACATCAACAGATCTTTTGGAAAATACTAAATTTTAATTTAGGTTACTTTCAGCTTCTTTCAATAAATTATTCCTTAGTATATTTTTCTTGTTATTCAACCAATATCTTAAAACTATTCCAAATGTTATTATGACACATGCAATGACATATGCAGTGCTATATAATTGGCTCTTAACTCATCTCAACCCAGGCTTAACCCATTGCAGATGATTTACTTGCCCAGTCTCCAGAATAGGTTTTATTTCAGAGTGAGGCAGCTTCACGCACCATACCATGACTTTTCCCACTCTCTTTTAGTCACTCATTGTAATGCTACAGCCATTTTTGCGTTTCAATTTTTGTGTGTTTTACTGTATTCAGAGACATATATCTGTCATATAACAAGCTCTATCAATGCTGCAATTTACTAAAATTTTAGTTTAGGGTCCATATCAGCTCATTATTTTCTTTATACTCAGTGTGATAAAAGTATTGCTGTTTTATGGGAGAACAAAAATCAACTTTAGTTTTTCATATTTATGTACTGTCATTAACCCTCTCTGGACGGGTGGTACAGTACTGTACCGCTCATTCAAAAGCCCAGTGGCCAGGCGGCACAGTATTGTGCCAGCCATTTAATTGATTTAGGCCTAAGCGTTCGAAAGCCCCGGCTTTGTGACATTCAAGGCTAGAATGCCCCCGTCGTGAGTGGGTTAATGAATTCAAAACATATAAAGTCCACAATGAAGATAACATGAAGAGGTAGGGAAGAGGAAGGAAACACGTGCTTATGACTGTGAGTGCTACAGTAAAAGGTATCCCTACTGGCACAGGGGCACATTATAGACATTGGGCATGGTTTGAGTCACCTTCCTCTTCTCATTCTGCCTGCACATCCTTCATCTGCAGTACTTTAGAACAAGAGGTCGGCAACTTGCTATGTGGTATCACTCTATAAAGATAGTGAATAGGTACCATTCAAGGCTCTCTCTCCCGCTGGTGCTAGAAGAAAGTGGTGCCATCTATGCTTTGGATGTTAGGTGAAACCTATTTTGCTTAACCCATTGCAGACGGAGATAAATTTGCTTGCCCAGCCTCCAGGATAGGTTTTATTTTAGAGAGAGACCGCTTGAAGCAATATAATTTGAAGCATCCCAGTCTCTTTCAGTCATTCATTGTAAAACTAGAGCGGTTTTTGTGTTTTATTTTTTTGTGTGTTTTATTGAGTTTAGAGACTTATATGTGCCATATGACAGGCTCTATCAGTGCTGCAGTTGACTAAAATTGTAGTATATTATCCATATTAGCTCATTATCTTTTTTTATACTCAATGTGATAGAAGTATTTCTGTTTTATGGGAGGACTAAAGGCAACTTTATTTTTTCTTATTTTTGTACTGTCATGAACGAATATGAAACATATAACCACCTACAATAAAGATAACAACAAGAGGTAGGGAAGAGGAATGAAACCTGTGCTTATGACTGTGAGTGCCACATTGAAAGGCATCCATATTGGCACAGGAGCACATTTTAGACACTGGGTATGGATTGAGTCACCTTCCTCTTCTCGTTCTGCCTGCACATCCTTCATCGGCGGTACTTTAGAGTAAGGGCTCATCAACTTCGTGTGTGCCATCGCTCTATAGAGACAGTGCTTGCTAGAGACCGTGGATGGGTGCCATTCAAGGCTCTCTCACCTGCTGGTGCTAGGAAAAAGTGGTGCCACCTAGGTTTTGGACGTTAAGCTTGCACGATATTACGGTAATTATAGTAATTAGGACTGCAGTAGCCATCATCACTCATTCCTTTTTCATAGCAAAATAAAATAGCACAGTGATCCAAAATCCCCGAACGTCGTGTAAGTCATGACGCCCGTCGTCAGGCCAAAGCTCCTACGTCATGTATGTCATGACACCCGTACGCAATGGGTTAATATGGCAATTATAGTAATTATGACTGCAGTTATCATCATCACTCACTCATTACTCATAGCACAATAAAATAACATAGTGACTCAAAATCCCTAAACGTCATGTACATCATGACGCCTAAAGCTCCCGCATCATTTATGTCATAACACCCATACACAATGGGTTAAGATATGCAAATCTGATTATCTGAGAACTTGTTTTAGATATATTCTAAAATACTACAAAGAAATAAATAAAATACGAAATACTGACAAAAACTATTACATACCAAATAATGGTAAAAAACTGTAAGATGTATGTATGAATATCAAATATGTATACCTATATTACTAAACAACAGTTAGGTAATTTTGTGCCACTATGACTTGTTTGTTGTGACACTCACAGCTATAAGCACAGTTCACATTCCCCTTCTTCATTTCTTCATGTTTCTTCCATTAGGAATGATTATTTCATTCTTACTAGTTTAAAAATGTAAAGAATTTTTAAAAAATGCTTTTTGACCTTTCATAACACTAATGCTTCTGTTATAGTGAGTCTAAAGAACATAATGAGCTGATATATAATCATATAATCATAATCTGATATATAATTTATCTAAACATTGAGACAAACTATCAGATGGCAAATTTAAGCCTTATAATGTAGTTTCAACATCAAAAATAATTTAGAATTTTAATGAATGAATTAAAGAGGGCAAGAAAGCCTTGGGTAAATCATGTGATGGTTCCTCCCTCTGAAATAAAATCTGTCTGGTGTGCCATCATGTGATCAAAACAAGAAAATGGATGACTCATTTCCAATGGATTAAGCAAACAATTGTTGGCTAGGTCTATAATCTCTACACCTATCAATACTCTGTCTTTGCCAGAGTATCAATATGTGTAGAGGATGTTGGACACTATACAGCCTCAATTATGAACACTACTATAAGTGGACAATACATCAAAATACAATGCAGTTCATAAATGACCAAATCTATCATTATGGGTGACATATACCTTTTGGTTTCTATATTTTTGTTCAATAAAAATGTTACAGATGAAGTGTCTGAGATTTCATAAAGTTATTAATGCTATGGGTTGTTTACTTTGAAAGCCTCAGTCTTATACATTAAAAAATACCAATCTTCCCTGTAGAATTACCCTAACAACAACCAATTATACTAAGAAGTAATATACTTATATACTAAGAAAAAAAGTAAAATCAGATAATGCAAAGTACAATGTACCATTATCCTATGCCAAAAAAAACACAACTCAAACAACAAACAGTTAATTATATCATATATTGGTGAATAACAATAAAAAAAGCCATGTGAATTGATAAAATGAAAAGAACGACAGAATATTACAGCTGGAGATGTATCGTTGGCCAAAACCATTATAAACCTTACCCAATTTATGGCATAATCTCCCTTCTTGATTATCTGTCTCTTTAATCCTTCTAAAGAATATGCAATTATAACCAATTTACCTGTTTCTCTTCCACAGGGCATTAATCAGTATGGTGCAATTGTAGTTATATTTTACTTCAAGCCTTTGAAATATTCTGCCTTATCGCCTGGAATACGCGGGATTGCGTTGTTAGCGTGTTCATGTTAAAACAGATTGCGGATATCCCGGCTCGTTTTCCCTTCTCTTTTATTTTTTAGATATTCCTATAAATTGCTGTTTTGTTATATCGATTACTGATCAGTTTGTATATATAGATATATATATGTATATATATATGTGCATATATTTATGTATATATGTACGTATATATGTATATGAATATATATATATATATATATATATATATATATATATATACATATATATATGTAATATATATATATATTATATATATATATATATATATATATATATATATATATATATATATATGTATATATATATATGTATATATATATTATTATATATATATATATATATATATAATATATATATATATATATATAATATATATATATATATATATACATCTATCTATCTGACTATCTATCTATCTATCTATCTATCTATCTATATCTATATCTATCTATCTATATATCTATCTATAAATCTATCTATCTATATATATATATATAATTATATATATATATATACATATATATATATATATATATATATATATATATATATATATATATATATAATATATATATATATATATATATATATACACAACATATATATATATAATATATATATATATATTTATATATATATAATATATATATATATGTATATATGTATATATTGTGTGTGTGTGTGTGTGTGTGTATACAACCATAACAGTTAATGGTATTATCATTGTTGTTATTGTTTTCTTTTTGTCAGTTTCATTATTATTATTTAACTTATTTAAATTATTTTAGACTTTTGTTTCTATTGTTTTTATTTTATTTTTTCCCACTATTCTTGATATCATGACAATGATATTATTATTATTATCATTATTATCATTATTATTATTATCATTACTATTGTCATCATCTGTACCGTCGGCATTGTTTTTTTGTTTATTTGTTGTTGTTTTTTCAATACCATCATCACCATCCTTACCACCATCACTACCTTCACCACCACCTTCACTACCACTTTCACCACCACCTTCTACAACACCTTCTCCACCACCTTCTCCATCACCTTCACCACCACTTTCACCACCACCTTCTCCACCACCTTCACGAACACCTCCACCTCCTTCACCACCACCTTCACCACCACTTTCACCACCTTCACCTTCTTCATCATTATCATCATCACTACACACACACGCGTGCGTTTTTATCTTCATTATTATCATCATCATTCCTATCACGCTATCATTTCGTCATCATCATCGCCATTCCCCCTAGGTTCTTTTTCTTATTGTTATCATTACTGGTACTTCTACTGATACCTCTTTCCCCACTGTTATTTCATTGTCATTATCATTATTATCATCTTGATTAATGTAATCAGTGTTATTAATATTTTCATTATCTCTTTTTATTGTTATTGATTATTATCAGCAATATTATATCATTATCATTATGATAATCATTATCATTATTGATGCTATTGATATTGTGATTACTATTATCTTAATATTTTCATTATCTTTTTTTATTGTTATTGATTATTATCAGCAATATTATATCATTATTATTATGATATCATTATCATTATTGATACTGTTGTTATTGTGATTACTATTATCATTAGAATTATCATTATTGTTATCATTTTAATTCATATCAACGCTCAACGTCTTCTTCATCAACTTCATTACAGTCACTACTAGTACTATTTTCTTCATTGCTAGTAGCAGTAGTTGCAGTATCAGTGATATTAGCATCACCATCATTGTTATATTCGCTGTTGTTGTTGTTATCGTTATCATTATCATTATTGATTATTATTGTTGTTTTTATTACTATTATCTTTATCATTATTATCCTCAATATTTTCATAATTATCCTCATCCTCATCCTCATCCTTATCCTCATCCTCATCCTCATCCTCATCCTCATTCTCATCCTCATCCTCACCTTCCTCCTCATCATGAATATTACGTCTGTACATGCATGTGTATAATCAATATGTGATCAATGAATCCCTCACTCGCACAACTTCATTTCACTCGAGCTTCGACAGCTCAGTCAGTTGCGTGCAAGACTTCCGCTCAAGTGCTCCGTGTTCTTCAGAAGTTCGTCGATTTTTTTTCTCGTTTATATAATCATTCGTAGTGCTATCGTTAAAATTATTGGTATCATTGTCATTTTTATCATAATATTATTATCTTTATCATCATAATCTTTTTCATCCTCGTCATGATTATTAGTATCGCTCTTACTATTTTCTTTGTTACTATTAATATCTTTATCATGTCATCATTATCGATATCATTATCATTATTCCTTTCTTTATCCTCATCATCGTCATCATCATTATTTCCATGATAAGTTACAGTTGTTGATATTATTATCATCGTTAATATAATCATAATAAAATCATTAGAATTATATAATCATCATTATTACAATAGTTTTCATTGTTATTATTATTGTCATTATCATTATTGTTGCTATTACTATTACTATCATCATCATTGCTATCATTATTATCCTAATTATTATTATCTTTGTCATTGTCATTATTCAAATTGTTATTATCATTACTATAACGGTTACCATTATCATCATTATCATTATCATCATCATCTCATAATCATCGCCATTATCATAATCATCATAATCATTATCCCTGCTGTTGCTTTTATCACTATCATTATGATTATCATTATCATTGCTATCACTATTATTATCATAATTATTGTTATCATCAATATGGTTTTCGTATCATATTAATGCTAATAGTGATAGTACTGATGATAACAACGATAATGATAATGATGATAATACATATCAATACTATTTTGTACACTATCGATAATTACTATTATCATTATCATTATTATTGGTATCATCAGTATTATTACTATTATTATTTAGATCATTACTATCATTGTTATCATATAATTTTAATCGCTCTCACCATTATCATTAACATTATCATTATCATTATTATTAGTATCATTATCATCGTCATCAGCCTCACGATAATTATCATCATCATCTTCATCATCGGCGTCATTATCATCATCACCATCACAGTTAAGATAAAGAATTTCTTGAAACAAGCGAGAAATATTGTCAAAGCGAATCGACAGGTCAGGAAAGCGGCGCTTGGCAGCCTACGGGTTAAATTATAATTAGGTTAATAGGTAATGATACATACAGTGGAGGATAATCATAGATTCATTCTGTTATCATACACCTACAAGGGTGAACACATCCTTTAATGAGATCAAGCTTATAGTGCTCATAGATCTTGAATAAAAGATGGAGTTGAAATATTTCTTATGCTGAAAAACGTAATCAATATCCACTGTTAAAGCACAATAGCATTCATTGGTTCAAACATGCTAATTCAATTTACGCATTCACTGCTGCGAATTTGCAGGCCTAACTTAAGATCGTGATGGTACGAAGTATTATACTAGGGAATACAGCAGAACTATAAAATAAATACACCATAGACAGGCTTCTAAAATGACAGAATCATCAGAAAAGGGGGGTGATTTCATAACAGCTTGAGAAATTATTATTGAGAAAAAAAATAGAATGGGAAAAGTGATTTCAAGACCGCAAAGAATTTTAAAATATTTAAGAGGCACTACCATCTATATGCACATAATATAAAAGAAAGAGATCAGGAGTATATAAAACACAATCAGTTCTGTAAAAGTACACCTAACTTTTTTGTTTCTTGAATGGAGATGTTCTATTTTAATGGAAAATTTGTGGGCTGGAAGGTCATGGCCCAGGGATCAGTTTATTAGAATTTGGGATTTATCTCTAGGTTACAATTGAGGAGCTTATCTCTTGTGCAATCCTAGATAGAAAAAAAATATAAAGTGTGCAATTTGATATATACATCGCCAATGACCTAAATTACACTAAAACTCGGAGCATTGGTATTATATAGATGTATTACTTTTATGTGTATTTGCTATACCAGGTACTAGTGTTATTGGTAGTAGTGGAAAAATAACAGGTGAGAAAGATTAATAAATTCGCAGTGAAAATACAATCCAACTGAATGAGTTGCACGAAGAGTTAAGAACCATTTTGAGACCACTTCCATACAGTAATATATCGCACCTTCTCTTCTACTACGGTTCACACGTCAGAACTACCCCTTCGCACTGGACTTTTCGAATTCAAATCAGAAGTCTGCAATAATTTTCCAGGAATATTCAAAGAGGTTCATACTTTCCATTAGAAAATAAAACTTCCGACCACCAGTAGGTTACGCAGCGGCCATCAAAGGGTCATCAACAGGTACAAGACGTACCATCGCCTCGCTCTTTTCCCAAATCTTCCTCGCCAGACCCATGTCGCTCGCCAGACCTGTCATTTTCCTTTCCTGAATAGTCAGAAGATAAAGCAAAATTAGAGATTAATTTCAACGGAATTGTTATCTATAAAGATCTTGATTAGTCTTGTTTCTTAATTATGTTGTTTTGTAATTACCATGCTATTGTCACTATTTTCTTATATGAATGTTTTCGATTGAGATAACTATCAGTATCTGGTTCCTAAAATATTTCTAGCTCATGCCTGATAAGACACAGCGAGGAAATGGCCTAATAATAGTTCAAGTAAGACCACTAATAGAGGTATTTATTAGTCTTCATATCGATCACCCTTGATATGCAGAAAATAAATTTGGGACTCACAGCACAGTCGGCGAAGAATGCACCAGTCACGTTCGCTACTTCGTCAGACCCAGCAAGATACACAATAGTCTTTGCTGCTTCCTCATCACTCTGTACACGGAAAACATAAGTGGAAATGTATATATTCCTATATATTTATTATATCCCTCTCCCTCTCCCCCTCTCCCCCTCCCCCTCTCCCTCTCCCCCTCCCCCTCGCACCTTCCCCTCCCCCTCTCCTCTCTTTCCCCTTCCCCTTTCCCTTTCCCCTTTCCCTTCCCCCCTCTTCCTTCCCCTTTCCCTTTCCCCCTCCCCCTCCCCCTCCCCTTCTCCTCTACCTCTTCCTCTTCCTCTCTCTCTCTCTCTCTCTCTCTCTCTCTCTCTCTCTCTCTCTCTCTCTCTCTCTCTCTCTCTCTCTCTCTCTCTCTCTCTCTCTCTCTCTCTCTCTCTCTCTTCTCTCTCTCCTCTCTCTCCTCTCTCTCTCTCTCTCTCTCTCTCTCTCTCTCTCTCTCCCTCTCCCTCTCCCTCTCCCTCTCCCTCTCCCTCTCCCTCTCCCTCTCCCTCTCCCTCTCCCTCTCCCTCTCCTCTCTACCCCTCTCTCCACTCCCTCTACCTCTCCCCTAATCCTAATATCCAAAAGCCTCCAAACAAACCCTCGTGACGAATCGAAGTAAGACGGAGTATAGACGCGCCAGGAAATTATTGCCTCGGAGGTAAGGTGCAGACGACACCATGCCCGGACAGAAGGAGTTCACAGTCACGCCTGGGGGAAAGATATACATTTGTGTGTATATGTAATATATATATATATATATATATATATATATATATATATATATATATATATATATATATGTATGTGTGTGTGTGTGTGTGTGTGT
>NW_028234405.1:15149867-15162367 GCF_977035675.1 Penaeus japonicus | reverse complement strand
AGAGTCCGCTAATTTCCCCTTATTATTTAGGTAAGGAAACATTTGTATGGTCAAGTCACTGCACCAAACACAAGCAAGATAAACAGGGAACGTATTGGTATGCAAAACACCATTTTTAAAAAGGAGTATTAGTTTAATAGCGACACATAACAAATCTTCAAGAGGCGGGGCACACATCCGGCCCGGTAAAGAGGATATTTTTATTAATTTGTCTTAGATAGTCACTCAGGTTTTCTAGTATTTAGTAAGCTGTTCATTTCATAGTGTGTTTATGTAATGTGATGTATTGCGGATTTAGGCTAAAGTTTAATTCTGACATGGGTATTATGACATTTCAAGGATAGAACGTGTTTTTTTTTCGTGTCTATAGATGTTTTCTGTCTTCATTTATTTGTTTATATACCCTTACGTAGTTAGTGGGTTGTGGGGGGGTCTAGGAGAGGGGGAAGGGGAAGGGAATTATATGGCTGGGTTTTATGAATCAGCTGCAGTTTCACTACTCTAGTCACAGGGCCACCCTCAGCTGTCCAAACTCTTGCATTATTCATGATATATTTGAGTTTAACTTCTCTTCCTGGGAGAGGACAAAAATATGAGCGAAATAGCTTAATGCAGATATTTTAAAGGTGAAAGAATGTGGGATTATGAAAAAACCTGGAGCCAAGATTTGTATTTCAAAATGGAAAATCCAACCCAAGAATTGTATTTTATGATGCTAAGAAATGTTGGTCATGGAGGAATTGAACCACATACGAACGAATGTAAGAAAAAAACCCATCCTATTTGCACAAGTTTTCACAAATGAGGGCTGTATGGACCAAAAAAAATAAAAACTTTGCTAACCCCCTTTTGATTTTCACATTTCTCTCGCTGGGGTCTCCACTGTGTTTCTAACAATTGAATAGTTCCCCACCCCCTATATATCGCCACCTTAGCTGTCTGCTCAAACAGAGATAAGATTTAGAAGCTATTATGCCATATTTGCTTATTAAACTTTTCTCTTTCAGTTAGTGTGAGTGTCCTGCTACAAGTAGCACACCATGACTGAAGTGTTTCAGTTTGGGGTTGTCCCCATCACGTGTCATGCATGGAATACTGATAGGAGCAGTAAGTCATCTGAAAACTTTCATTGATTTAAGGAAGCTGTGAATTACAGTAGTTTAGGTATGATGTATCATATCCTAATTATCATTATGTTCATTTATTTTACAAATTTCTAAGTAATCTTTTTTTCATTCACACTTTTGTTAAGTAAGGATGGTCTCCTTTCAGGAGTTGCTAGCTAAATTCCTCATCTCTTTCCCTTGCAGAGGTGGCTCTAAGCCTCAACAATAATGAGGTTAACATCTATGGTCGTACCGGGACAGAGTGGAAACTCGAGGAGACTCTTCAAGGCCATGACTTAAGGGTGACTGGTATTGACTGGGCTCCTAAAACCAACCGCATTGTCACCTGTGGAGCTGTAAGTAATTTAGCAATTTTAAGGAGCACTGCAGTAATTAGAAGTAGTAATTATAATCTACTATTCAGTTCAGAACTTTTTTGAGACAATTAAGTCCATATGGAATTTAGTGGAATTCAGTGGATTTTTTTTTTTTTTTACACTGTTGAGATATATAGAATTGTATAAAAGTAAGAATGATAATGCAAGTGATTAATTAATAGTTTTTAATTGGTAAAGTTACTCCTTCTATCTGAATATGATAAAGGCTTGTACATACCAGAAATTAATGGATAGATAGCAAGTGAGTTCACATGCTCAAATCTGCACCTTAATTTCTAGGACCGCAATGCTTACGTGTGGACATGCGGTGATGACGGGAAGTGGAGTCCAACTTTGGTACTCCTCCGTATCAACCGTGCAGCAACATGTGTGAAATGGTCCCCAAATGGTAGGAACATTTAGAATGTCTTTCTTCCTTTGAGTTCAGTTCATTAAATTTCCTGAGGGAAGGGGAAAATATAGTTGTAAACTATGTAAAGAAGAGAACAGTTCATGTAGTCCTCTGCTGTATGATGGAATATGTTGTGTTTATGACTTGTGTTTTGAAGAGTAAGTAAGTAACTAAGTAAAAAAAAAGAAAAAAATTGTAATCTTATGTTAACATTACAAGTTTATGTAGCAGAACACCTTATATGATTTTGAAATAGATTTTACCTCTTTATCTCTCTCTCATTTCACTTAGAAAACAAATTTGCTGTGGGATCTGGAGCACGACTGATCTCGGTGTGTTACTTCGAGCAGGAGAACAACTGGTGGGTGTCCAAGCACATCAAGAAGCCCATCCGTTCCACAATCACCACTCTTGACTGGCATCCCAACAACATCCTCCTGGCCACTGGAGCTGCTGACTTCAAGGTTTTTTTTTATTTTTTTTTATAGAATATACTTTTAGTGTCCTTTTTCTGTTCATTTTGTTCATATTTCTGGGGCACTCCTTACTTTTCTCCTGCTGTGTATTCATCAGCATACTACTTCCATTGGTAGCAGTATGTACCATATGATTGCATTTGAGGGTAAATGTTGTATAGTTATCTTCACAAATTTTTTTTATCAAATGATGAATGGAAATGGCAATGTGTGGTCTCACTCTATACTACTACAGTGTATTAACGCATTCACGACAGGGGCATTCCAGCCTTGCATGTCACAATGCCGGGGCTCTCGAACGCATAGGCCTAAATCAGTTAAATAAACGACGCCGTATGGTGTCCCCAGCGAACGGGCCTTGAATGCACGGTACCGTACTGTATCACCCATCCAGAGAGGGTTAAGCATTAGGAGAAGAGTCCTAGGTGTTTCCCACTTACCCACCAATATATACTGCCAGTGATGGTGACAAAACTGCCAATCAGCTTTTATTCGTTCAAGTTGTTTCAGCCCCAAACAAATAATTGTTAGGCTTCTAAATTCTTGTTTTGTAAAATGGAAAGAAGTTCTAGAGAATTGTGTTGTTTTTCATTTTTATTTGCATTGTGTCAAATCTGAACCCCTCCACAATAGGTATTTTCAAGAGGTCAGATCACTTTTTCACTGTATTTTTTCTCTTTGTTGAAATTACATGGTATTTGTTTCTTCAGTTATGATAACCTATTATGCAAAATTATATTGGGAATCACTTTGGTAATATGTAGTTTATAGCCTCACATTTCATCCATAAGTCTAATAACAAAAAACACACATCCTAAGATGCTCAGCCCATTCTGAACGTTTTAAGATGTGGCCTGTCTTGGAAGGGTTAAACTATTGCAGTTGAATTATTGCTTAAACATTTATTTTTCAGTTGTTTATAAATGTAATTTCCTTTTAACAGGTAAGGGTTTTCTCTGCCTGGATCAAGGATATTGAGCCAAAGCCAACCCCAACTCCATGGGGTGCCAAGATGCCCCTTGGTCAGTTGATGACAGAATTTTCTAACTCAACTGGAGGAGGTAAGAAAACTTTGTGTTCCATTTTGCAGATGCTTTTTAAGACTTGATATATTTATGTTAACCTTGAGAAAAAAAAGCTATAAAGATAATATGAAAATCAAACTAAAAGAAAATATTTCTGTTCATGTATCAAGGTTACAATCATAGTAGCTAGTACACCTCAAGGTTTTTCAAGTACTGTTTAGTTACAAAGGAAATTCCTTATAAATGTCTCACTTCTTCTCCCAGGTGGTTGGGTACACAGTGTTAGCTTCTCTGCTGATGGTAACCGAGTGTGCTGGGTTGGACATGACTCTAGCCTTACGGTTGCTGATGCTAGCAAGGAGATGTCCAAGACCCAACTGAAGACCCAGTACCTGCCATTTACTGCTGTGTCTTGGGTCACACTCAACTCTCTGGTTGCAGTGGTAAGCCCTCTTTTTCTTTATACATGCCTGTGATAAAGTTACTTTGGATTTAGTTTTTATTTCGTGACTCATGTCATCATCTGAAAATCATTGTTTGAGTGGATAAAGTCCAGTTTATCTTTTTATTCATGCCATATAGGACATAGGTATCCTGTCTGTAAAATGACTTTTTAAACCTTCTTCATGTAAGATTGAACTTCATCTTTGCAAGTGGAATTATGGCAATCTTAAAAGCCTTACTATGATAGTGACTCTTAACCCATTTGTGCTGGTGCTTATATTTACTTGAAGCACAATGCTGCACTGGGCCTCTCAGAGTGCTTTTAATCGAACCAATTAAATGCAAATGGAACTCCTATTAGTATATGCATACATAAATCTGTTAAACATGTGTTTTGAGGAAGAGATCATGATGTGATAGGACATCATCCAGTGGTAGCGAAATATTCCCATGACGTGATATCAAGTTATCCTGTGAATATATTTGTACGTGTATTGACAAAATTTTGATTATGTAGATATTTAATTAATCTACCTAATGGTTTTAGGGTCATGGATGTTGCCCAATGCTGTACAGTGTGGATGACATTGGAAAGCTGACTTTTGTTACCAAGTTGGATGTAGCACAAAAGAAGGAGACTGGAAGCCTTAGGTAAGAATGTTTTTAGCATTATTTATGCACTTATTTTATTTGTATTACATCTATATCTACAGGAAAGAACACTGAATTAAATTGATTCATCTTTTGAAGTTTCAAGAATCATGAATAATTTGCTATATATCTTGAAATGTAGCTTTTTTACTGTGATATTGAATCTTGTTTTGGAAATGGAACATGAGCAACACGTTTCTGGTTGTTACATGAGAAAAACAATCATCACCAAAATACAAGAAAATATAATGCTAACCAAAGAGGATAAGCTGGGATATGAGGATTCAGCTAAAACAGATGGAAAGCACTATCATTTTAGATTCAAGAAATCTTAAAAAAATAAAACTATGTGCAAATTTGGAAAGCACAGATTTAGGTTTATATTTACAAATGATAATTAAATAAGAATAAATTTAGTAATATATAAATGAGATTAACCTGTTTTATGATATACAAGGTACTTGTTTCTTATTTCTGTTTGGCTCTACAATGTATTTTGGTTCAAGACACATCAGGATAGTCTAGAATGTGTAAATATTTTTCTAAATTATTATCATTACTTAGATTCCAAATTTTTCTTTGATACATAGAGAAGTGAATCCCATTGAAAGGTAAGAAATTGGTAAGCTAGTTGTAAATTGTACTGTACATGGTTAAACTTGGAGAGACAAATTAGAGAATCCTCATCGTAAAAGAAACCAAGTTGAATCTCCCAAAAATTTTGTTTTTTGGCATATTCGAATGTTGAATGTTGGCAAGGTATTGCAATTTCTAAGACCATGTGTCGGTAGTTAATGATTAATGATATGGTATGCTTAGAACTTAGATCAGGTGGCAATAGAATGGCAAATTTTTGTATAGTAAGATAAATGCTAGATGTTAGTGACTGTTACTTGTTTACTTGTCGTTTCCCCAGAAGAGTGACAAGCCAGTTTTTTTTTTCTTCTTCCTTTCCTTTCTTTTTATTAATACCTAAACTTTTTTTCCACATTTTTTTTGTGGTTACTTCATTTTCCAAAATTTATTGTTATTGTAATGGTACCCTCTACTTTGAATCTTATGTCTTTTTTTACATATGCAATCAACATTTATCACTTAAATTTTTGTAGATATTTACTTATTTATTATTTATGTTTTAGATCAGGGGTACTTAACCTTTCTTGAGTCATGGACTCCTTTGAAAATCTTGTGAAATTTAACCCAATAACGCTGGGGCGGTTTTGGCTCCGCCTGGTCTATATGCCGGATATTTAAATGTGGACTATTCATCCACTCAGGCCTCAGCTGACTTATGCCTGTGTGCCAGCCATACAAAAAGCCATGATATGATATTGCATCCCAGGTGGCTAGTGCTGCTATCACATGATGTGGCATCTCTTCATCTGTCATTAACCCATTGTAGGCAGGTGTCATGACATGCATGACACAGGAGTTCTTGGTTTCATTGGATCACTATGTTTCTTTATTGAACTGTGAGTAGTGAGTGAATGATAATGACATTTGCAATCATAATTACTATAATTGTTGTAAAATTGAGCAAAATGGGTTTAATCTAAAATCTAGATGGCACCAATTTCTCCTATCACCTAGGAGAGAGAGCCTTGAATGGCACCCATCCATGGTCTCTAGCAAGCACTAGAGAGCGATGGCACACAAGAAGTTGCCGACCTTTCACTATAAAGAAGCAACGATGAAGGATGTGCAAGCAAAACAAGAAAAGAGTGACTCAAACCATGCCCAGTGACTGCAATGTGCCCCTGTGCCAGTAGTGACTGCCTTGGCACTCACATTCATAAGTATAGATTTCCATCTTCTTCCCTACCTCTTCATGTTATCTTCATTGTGGATGGTTATATTTTTTGTATTTGTTTACTACAGTACACAAAAAACTGAAGTTGCTTTTTTCCTTCCCATAAAACAGCAATACTTTATCACTAAGTATAAAGAAAATGATGAGCTGATATGAACCCTATACTACAATTTTAGTTGACTGGAGCATTGAAAGAGCCTGTCATATGACACACACAAGTCTCTCAATACAGTAGAACACAAATACATGGCAACTACATAAATGGCTCTAGTTTTACAATTAGTGTAAAAGAGAGTGGGAAACGTCAATTTATGTTGCAAGCAAATCTATCCCCGTCTGCAATAGGTTAATGAGTTAATCCATTGCGGACGGGGCGCCCAACAACCTATGACATTGATGGCACTAGCTAAAACTTGGAGGGACAGAGAAAATGTTTTCTCTGCCCAATGGGCAGCACAGACTAGCCTAAAGAATATTTCCATGAATCCATCACAAAACACATTTTCAGGCTGACTTTGGAACCTTGTAGCTCTGGAGTTACTGCTGTTACAGCCATAATACTTCATGATTGTGTGGGTGCTTCAACTGTGAGCAGGTCTTGATTTCGCTTCATGTACGCATTTGACACCCATCTTTTAGGCCTAATCAGCACTGTCATGTGTCGTCACACCTGTCCACAATGGGTTAACCCATTCACGCCGGGGCTATTCTGGCTCTGAATAGTCACAATGCTGGGGTTTTTGAATGCATAGGCCTAACGCCTCAGGATTCTCGGACGCACTAGCCGTGAGCCTGGGCTGTCCGCTCACTCATCCCAAGTGCCGGCCTTGACCAAATATCTTGTTGACGGCATCTGACGCAAAAACCACAAAACGAATGGGTTAAAGACCCCGTCTAGAAAAATACACTTAAAGGCAATATTGAGTGTATTTTATTCAATTGAATTTATAAATGAATGTGCTTTATTTTATTGAAATTTATTTGCTTCATATAATGTATGACATACAGAAACTAAAGATAAAGTATGCAATCATAATTTAAAAAAAAATCTTAACTCATTCATGGTAGGGCAAATATTTGTCTAGTGCTACTCCCATTGTGAAGATAACAAACAGACACAGCCTCCTTGTCAGATCTTTCCTGGCACAATGCCAAACAGCACCTCTCAAAGAACTTTTCAGATGCGTATTTTGTATTTAGAAAAAAAAATAAAAATTGACAGGTCAAAAACATGTGTCAGTACAAATGCAACTGCAGTGAGTATATACGTATGTATGTAACGTGTATTTTGAGCGATGGATCATATGATGGGACAATATCCAGACGAAGCAAAATACTCCTATGAAGTGATATCATAAATAGGTTAATACAAAAATATAGTAAAAATAAGTATTGATTTTCTACTAGACCTTCATGAACCCCTGTAAGCCCATCTATCGACCCGAGATTAAGAACCCCTGTTTTAAATGAAATTGGTAAGAGTCAATTTACATATTTCAAAGAACTAGGAGTCTAACTTTTCAGTCACTATCTATGTAGATAATATTTGTAGATGCCAAAAAACAAAATGCCTTTATTTGCCAAAAAGGTCATATTGGAGTCATTGATGTTTTTACTCTACATTATAAGTATTTTTTTCCTTACTCTACCTTGACCCTAGAGTAAAACTATATTATATCAGACTCTCTACATCCTAAGTGAATTTCTAAACTTAAAAAGAGTAAGTATAAAAAAGTGGAACAGAACAAGTTCAGGACATAGTTCCAGATTCACTTTGCACATTTGAAACACAAGGAATTCTTGGATCATTTAAGCTAGAGAAGGGTTTAAATAAAACGATGAACCTGTTTAATAAGTTATATATTATCTTCATTTGAACTGGCTTATTGTTTAGCATTCCTGTTTTATTTCATTATTTTACCCCAAAAAGATTGCAGGTAGATTTTCAATATGAAAGTTAGTGTATTTTATATTTCTATAAAAAAAAAAAAAAAAAATATATCCCACAGCAGCTGCAAGATTTTAGAATTTTGATGTGGAGGATAGCCAACATTTTTATATAGAAAAAAACAACCATTTAAATATTTTTGAGTAGATATTAGATGCCCCCCCCCCACACACACACACACAAATGCACACTTAGTAGAAATACTGGAATAAATGTCTCATATTTTGATTAATGTGGCAAGCGTCTCTCATTTCATAGTTGTTAGATACTTCTTTCTTCATTGGCTATCTAGTTCATCCAACTGGTTTTGCTTTAAGACTAATGCACGCCAGGAGAAACAGTATGAAGATACGTGTATTTTGTGTAGCTCTCTTTTTTCACAACTTGTATCTGTTATTCAGTGTTTGAATTTTCATTAGTATATTTATTTTTTTGTCTTTTTTTTCTTTTTAGTCATTGTATAATAGATTTTACATGAGATAGGTTTTACAACCCAAATTTTCATGCCTTATTTTTATTGTTTATTTTTTAAGGAATACTTTTAGATCATACAGTTATGGTATACTAAAACACAAGCCTATGTTGTATCAGATTATAGGAAATGACAAAGCACTTAATTATGTGGAATAGTAAGTTGTCAGTTAATCATTCATATATAAGAAATATTTCATGGGGCTTTAAAAGGCACAGTGCACTTAAAGATTTGCTTTTCATTCAATGTGTTCTTTAATTGTCAACAGTGCCATGAAGAAGTTCCAGTCACTTGACCGCACTGCTCGCTCTGACCAGTCAGACACAACCTTGGCCACTGTTCACCAGAACACCATTACTGGCCTGGCCATCTTCTCTGGAGACAAGAGTGGAGCCAATTCCATTTCAACCTGTGGAGCTGACTCTCAACTTGTTATCTGGAACTTCAAGGTGGGCATAGAACAGATTTTGGGGCAGATTATTATTATTGTTTTTGTTGTTGCTTTTATTTTTTATTATTGTTTTTATCGTCTTAAATTACTTTTTGGAATTTTCTATTATTTCGTTTCAAATGTTAGTTGAAATATTCAAGGTCACCTGTAGATAAAGGGAAATTTGAAATACCTATATTGAAAAAAAGTTATTAAAGAAAGATTTCACGAATAAAACCTTTAAAATAGATGTTTAAAAGAAATTATCCTGTTATAGTATCAGCTAGAAATGATTATGAAGTTCATTATTTTGTAAATATTTCCTGTTATTTTATTTCATTTTATTAATTTATTCTTTCATTCACAGTCCTTGGAGCAGTCTCTCGGAGATCTACACTTGAACTAAGTCCATGCCGAACATGTGCCATATGCAGTTTATATTAAGATGTTGCTGCATGGTCTTGCAGTCAAAGGAGATGATAAAAAAAAGAAAAGAAAAGAAAAAAAAAAAAGATCTGGAAATATTCAAATATGATTGTGGGATTTTGTTTGATTTTTGTAAATTGAATTTGGAACTGTCTTTTTACTGCCTGATCCAGTTGTGATTCCATTCCAGTTGCATGAATATTTTCTACGAGTGATTGTTTTTCATAATTTTTCATGAAGCTGATTTACCAGAAGATAAAATGAGGTGGATTATCAAATGTTATTACAGCAAATACCTCCGTTGTTTGATCAGTGTTAAGTAAAGCATTCCAAAGAAAAAAATAAAATAAAAAGAGGAAATTATATGCGTATTTATTTCTGTCCATGACATGTTTTAGCCTTCTTGTCTAACCTTTAAATTATCATTTATTTTTATCAAACTGTTTCAGGACTGACAATGATACATTTAACCCATTCACGCCAGGGCGGAATTTCGCCTACTCCCGATTATGCCGGGAAGATTTCAAGCGCGCAACCGTTCGTGCTGGGGTGTTTTCCCGCTGCGCGAGGTCGCGCTGACGCTCGCAGAGCGTTTTTCACCCACCCTATCCTTATGGTTTGCGTGATTGCGTCTAAAGTGTAGACATGTGTAGAAAGTAGTGCTATGTTCAGAGGAGGTATATCAGTCGAAAAAGATGTTACAGCACTGTTTTTTTAGTGTTATTCTATTGAACTTTTTCCATATTCTTAACTCCTATGTTGTAATACCAATGGGAAATGGAAGCATTCTTCTAGTGAGGTAACAAACATAGTTTTTTTTTTTTTTCATTTTTTTTTTTCTTCCTAAAAGAAAAGAAAGAGAATATGAACAACCATACATGTGCATACAAGTGAATGCATGTAACAGCAATGTTTTTTCAAGTGTCATTTTCTTTTAGTGGGGCAACAAAAAGATGTTATATAATTTTCATTTTTTTTTCTTTTTTTTATTCCTCGGCCAATTACAAGATTTTACGATAGTCTTTCGACTCAGATCATCTTATTCAACAAATCAGAAACAGAAATCACCATGACGTCATCAATATTACGTATATACCTGTGACGTCATTCATATCACGTCATATCCCATTTTCTACTATTTAGAAGGATAAACTAAAGTAGCAAAGACAAATCAATTATGAAAATCGAATTGTACTAAGAATAATCTATCATTCTAATGCGGACGTTTCAGCACGTCGCTACTGGCCTCCCGGCGCGCGGGCCGAAAATGTAGCCCGTGCTAGGACGTCACCCGGGTCCAGGGCTTTTTTCGACCACGTGTCAGCACGTCAACCGGCGCGAATGGGTTAATAGATTGGTCTGAAAATATTTGGTAAAAATCATGGTCAATTACTTTAGCTATTTTATTGATTATCCCCTATGGTATTATAAAAATTATCTTCAAAATTTCAGCAAGAGTAAGGGGGAAAATTATTTTGGGAGAGGATTTGGGAACATGCCAAATACTTGTTACCAGAGTTTAGAAGTATGACTGATAATTTACAACATTAAAATTGTTCTTCACTATTAGATTAAACACCGAAAAGTACCAATTACTGCAGGAAATGGCTTTGCAACTATCTCTACAGGTACTGGCATTATAATCACTCTTCTGCTTTTAATTTGTGACTTTCCAATTCTGCATGGTACTGGCTATCTATCAGTCAACTGAGAAAGTGACAGGAATTATGAAAATCTTTCCTATGGTAGATAAAGTAATTGGTTAATATCATTGTAACAAAAACAAATATAAAGGAAGATATGGATCACTAAATTTATTCATCAAAAGCAGCAATATCCTAAAAGAAACTACACAAGTAAAAGCAACACACATGCACTTTTAACCCAAATACTCCAGGTCATTGATAACTGGCACGCGATGCATTTCCGGGAGGGTAGCGCGTAGGCCTAAACTCATTCCGGGGTCTTATCTTATGACGCCCGGCATCGAGGTGCCGTCACCTTACATGACAACCAGAGTTTGGGCCAAGAAGGTGCCGTCTTCACTGCATGCCATCCGGAGGATTTGGGTTAAACAGGTCTCCTATTACAAATACAATTCCTGAATTTGTCCTCAGATTTTGCTATTAGTGTGTATCACCTCAAGGGTTAATGTATTCTGCCAATAATCATCAGAGCTGAAACTTTGAAACTAGGTTATCTGATACCACTGATGCTCTTGATTCCTATAGGATTTATAGAAATTATTACATAATTATAAAGGCTTTACTACATTTTGAAAAAAATAATACTGGCTTTACTACATTTTGAAAAAAATAATACTAAGATACCTAAATAATCACAGAGAAATGAGAAGTACAATGAAACACACAAAATCAGTTACAACCAGCTAATTTATTTCTCAGCTTATAGCACTCCATCCTTGAGTACACATCTAAAGATATAAGTCATACTTAGATAGGTACAAATAATACAATGAAACATAAAAACAAAGTGAAAGAAAATCTTAAAATATGGTCTAGACAAGAGTCACAAACCATGGTTCTACCACTACACAGCTCAATTCTGATATTGTGCCCAGTCCTTTGAAGGGTGCAGTGGAGGAATCACCCAGTTGATGGGAATGGATGAAGCAAGGGGAGTGTTGTCTTCTGTAATGTACTGATCCCATTCTAACCTGATGAATGAACAAAAGAAGTGAACATTAAATAAAGAATGGACTGACATTAATCTTTGTGATATACATCAATACATATTTCTTATTCACATACTTGTAAAATTAGTAAAATCAACTAATATACAATAAAAAGAGCAAAATGCAATGATCAATGGTGTAGTAAATCTGTCCTCAATACCTATTCCTGAGCCTAATTTTTTTTTTCTCATATATCTCAATAACAACCATATGGAAGAACAGACTTGG
>NW_028234405.1:15132367-15137367 GCF_977035675.1 Penaeus japonicus | reverse complement strand
ATGAATTTCCTATCTTGTAGGTCATTCATTTACAGTAATTTCATCATGATTGTTATCTATTTTAACCCCCATAGATGACGGTGTGTCACACCCGTGTGACATGGCTAAATGCCCGATGACGGGGCGACGCACCAGTGTGACGTTCCCGATGCAATATTGCACAGGCCCGGCATAGGGGGTTTCCACTTATCGCTGGGCCCGTCGGGATAGGGTTAATTGACTGATGCCAGCATTATCAAAATCTTTCTGCATTTCTTATCTAGTTGCTTTATATTCCACTAAATACGGATAACACATTAATGATAATATGTTAAGAGTCCCATGATTTATTTCTGCAATTAATTCTATAGTGCTATAAGATATTCTAAAAAGATCACACCAATAAAATTCTTACTTTGTATCAGTATAATGGTATTACTTCAATATTCTTTAGATAACAACAGTCAGCAATAACTATATATCTAATTCAGAATTTTGTTTCTCTTGTTTACAGTCTTTCTTCTATCAATTATTTTTTATTCTTCCACTACCAAATTAAATTTCATGGTCATTTACGTATTATCAATTATTCAGAAATAAATTACAACATACTTAGGCAGATCTTCTTTTTGTTCAGGATCTCCTGTATGTGAGTTTTCACATCTAGCATTAAAATTCATTAATTCCTGTTTTGTATATAGATATTTAATAAAATTTCAAAGAGTCCTTTGTGAACAGTGTATAAAAAGTTGCCTATATGACCATTCAGAACTTTTTATTACAATTTGTGAAATGTTTGAAGTAACTGGGGACTGTAAGTTCAATAATTCCACAGGTATGTACATACATATCTTTGATATTTCTAGTCTTATCAACCAATTACAGACAATACCACTCTTGTAGATATCATGGCAGTATGACAGAGTTTCCCTTTCTCCTAATCTATTGATGCACTAGAAGCTGGATCAAATATGAGTAACCTCATGCCTTAGGCTTGAGTACCAGATTGAAGGGATTGTAAGCCCAGGAAGATTTCTAATGAATTAAACTTTATGAATTCTGCCTTCAGAGATATTGGACCTATGACACCCTCTGGATTCAAAGTGAATCCTGATGTAAAAATTTAGGGTATATCATAGTCAAGGGATTCAGGTTACTAAGAAAGATAAGCCTTGAATATACAATGGGAAGTATTTCATGAAAATAGTTTAATAACCATTCTTTCAAGCCTAAGCTATCAATTATCATAATTTCATAATATAGTGATTATGGACAAGAACATGTGAAAAAAGGAAACTCAACAATCTTTCTGGAAAATTAAGACCTATTCCACAGACATCTAGTATTGTGCATTTTATGCTGATATGAGCCTCATATTACCCATTCTCTTTCAGCCACAAAAATGGGCACTAATGCCACCTGCACAATACACCAAAAAAGTTTTATTGCAGAGAGAGGAAGCAGCACAAAATATGTTGATGCTTTTCATGCTCTCTTTCATCCCTCATTATAATACTTTAGTAATTTTGTATATCAATTTTTCTTATTTACTATATTATGAGGCTTAAAGACTCCGTATAAGCTGATTATGTTCTTTACACTGTCTGACAGATGTATTATAGTTTTATGGGAGGACAAAGTGAAACTTCTTTTTTTCACTTTTTTTTTTTTTTTTTTACTTTCGTAAACAAATACGAATGAAATAACCACCTCCAATGAAAAACATAAAAAAATGAAAAAGAGGAAGGAGACCTACGCTTGTAGTACAGCAAAAAGTAGCCATATTGACAGAGTTACATGCAAATGTTGCACATGGTCTGGAACACCCTCCTCTTTTCATTCTTTTTGCATATTCAACACTATCGTGTTTCTAACAGTCAGAGCAGCCTTGATTGAGTATATAGATAAATTGCACTGGTAAGGCACCTTGATTGAGTATTAGCTCTTAAAACTGGTCGGAAAACATCCTGCCTCTATTTCAGTGTGGACGGGACTTTTTTATATTTTTCTTCCAGTCTCATGGTCACAGACAAGCATCCCTCCGCCCCCATTCCTATACTATCCTACAAGGCATTCACCTATATTTCTGGGTGGCTTTTCCTGTAGCTAAGCTGCTCCTGATATCTTTTTCTTTTTCACTTATGTATTTTGCAAATACATGAATAAATATAAACACATTACATACATTTTTTTTATGTAAAACTTGCCAACAGTAAATTTAGAAAATTATGGGTTCTTTGAAGCTAAAGGGATGGATGAGCTGAGGAATTGTGGTCTTTGGGGTCAAATAAATTGGTGATTCTAGAACACAATATTATCATAAATTCTTGAATGCTGTTTAATTAGTATGTACTTTTATTCTGTTTAAGCCTTAATTTTGAACAATCACTTATCTGGCAGACAGTACTTAATATAGTTTCATATAGGCCTATCATTTTTTTTGTGTACCTATTTGAAAAAACACTAGGGAGCTTTCAGCATTACTCTCTTATGGCTTTACTAATGTTAAAATGTGAATTTGTATACTTTATTGGGTGTTTTTACTTACCTCTATGTAGACTGCTTATATCAGTAATTCTAAGAAATCAATCTTACAGAATAACTGGTAAACTCAAACTGATAATTGAGTTTCCATACCTTGAATTGCTAATACAGTCACATACATAATACATGCTATCAAAAACATAACTGAAGTTCAAAGGCTTTTTACATAATGTTAATGGAGTTCTAGGATACTTATCAAAATCAGAGTAGTTGCAGATTACTTTATTAAATTGCAATGGCGAATGTCTACTTGCTATGTGTGACATATGAGAAAGAACAAGAAGAGAAAGGCAAGAAAAGGTGGAGAGAAGGAAAGGAAGGAAGAAAATCATAGAATTTCAATAAAACTGGCAGAGTCCAAGTACATCAAATTCCTCTAATATTCACCTTAACAGCATTAGTCGGCAGGTTCTTCTTGGCTGGCTGTACTTGGCATCTTTGCGAGATCCTTTGCACAAACTTGTCTAACCACTTTTGGTCCTCATCAAGCCCATCTGTTTCTTCTCCAAAAAGGGTCTGATAAGCAGGTAGCTCAGTATTACTAGCATGGGGTGATGGGCCACCAAGCCAAGCTGTGTTGTGACCTTCATTGTAATACTGCTGGCCAGAGATACTTGCATGGCCTTGGAAAGCAAGAGGAATGGGTGGATGCACTGAGGAGGGTGGAGGAGGCTGGGTGAAATCATTTGCAGTGAAATGTTCTCCTTGGAATGTTCTCTTTGGTGGGTTATGATGGAGATGAGGTGGCAGGAGATAGCTTTGCAAACTGCCTTTCCCATCATCAAATGGTTGTGAATGCACTGGCAGCTGTTCACTCGTTTGTGGAATGTTGCTGTAGTGGTCAAATTGAACATCACTATGTCCTACTTGCGGTGAGGATCCTAATAGCACCTGTGTTCCTAAGGAGGGAGGTGCTCCTCTAGGTGGTGGTGGTGGTAAACTAAATCCTAGAGGTGGTGCTCCTCTATTTAACCCTAAAGGTGGAGGTCCCCTGCTGAGTGATGCAGGAGGCCCCCTGTTAAATCCCATGTATGTCTGTGGTCCAGGCATTTCCATTGGTGGTGGCCCTCTGTTGAAACCCATGGGCAGGGGCCCTTGATCCATTGGTGGAGGATTTCTGTTGAATCCAAAAGGCGGAGGAACTCTACTCATTCCACTATTCATTTCTTCAGGTGGTGGACCCCCATTTCTGACCACTGGTGGTGGAACACTATTTGAATCCATGCTGCTGGAGTTGTGCAGGCTTTGGTCAGAGCTACACAACCATTACTAGATTTAAAATGAAACGATTGTACAGACAATATGAATCAAGCCTTTGAATTGATCCACATTTGGACTAAATCAGAAGTAAATACATAAAAAAAAAAGATAAAGGCAAAAATCCAGGAGGTTGTTCTTTTTAGCTTTCTTTTTTTTCACTCTTACATCTATTATCAATTTGAATATTTGGAAAAAAATGTTCTATTCCAAATTCAGAAGTAAAAATTAGTAACACAATGCACCTTGCAGAAGGAAAACAATATCTAATAATGTTTGTTAAACTTAATAACCAAGAATTAAAGTCAGATTAATATCTTATATTCAGCTTAAAACAAACTGAAATCCAAGAATGTGAAACATTAACACAGTCACAGTTTTAAGGCGATGAAGCATCACATAGGCAATCAGTCTTACGATATCAGGCCCATCTACATTTAGGAAAGGGATTTCATATGCACACAATTTTGCTCTTGAAACACATATCCAATACTTATTTTCACTATTTCAATTATCAACTTTTCAATTGACTTCTGCTATTAATATCTTACTCAAATTGCATTTTTTCTCTGTATCTCACTTCGAAATGGAAAGAAAATAAGTTTCACTGCGTGCAGAATGAGTCCAAATTCAGATGTAGTGTGTACGTGCAGATGAGGATGGGGACTTAGGCCGTAATATGAGAGGCACTTTCTTCAACGACGGTCTTGGCTGTAATATACTCCTCTGCTTCTTCCAATTCAGTCTGTAAGGTTTAGTAGAGAGTGGAAAAAAATAAAAATTACAAAACAGAATGTTGCTAAGGTATCTTTTCAAAAGAGGCTTAAGACAAAATACACTATTTAAAAATCACTTAAGATTATACACAAAACCCCTGACACCCAACCAATATTTTCAACAGGACCTAAACACAAGACTGACAAAGTTACCTCTGTTTCCACAAGAGTTTTCAGGTCATGATAGGCAGCATTGAGGCGTTTCTGGGTATCAGGAATGACGTTCTGTGTTTCCTGCAGTAGTTGATCTTGCTTTTTGATGTAATATACTTCCTGACCTGGAGACAAAATAACATTCTTATCCTTTTCCCATCAATAATAAAGCTGAGAATTCTAAAATACATGTGGCATTCTCAAATTATATGAATATTATTTATATAATTATCATTCAAATAGCAAAAAGCAAAAAATTGAAACTCTTCTGACCAAAAAACAAAATTCAGT
>NW_028234405.1:15104867-15117367 GCF_977035675.1 Penaeus japonicus | reverse complement strand
GCCATATGAACAAAGGGAGTACCAGCCAATAACTACCATGATGCCTGCATAGCTTCCAGTGATTGCAGTGTGTCTGTATATAGTACTGTGTAGTCCATGTATAGTCCTGCAAGATGAAACTTTGACAATTTTTTAAAGAGGATAAACAAGCTTTATTTTTATCAGTATATACATGATGGAGGTTTATAGGCCTTAAATGGAGTACCAAATGGTTCAGAGGCCACAGAAATTGCCTGTCATTGTGACACTCAAATTACCTCATTACTATAGATTATTTTTGTGAAGTAAAGTTACTAAGCTGGACAGTAGTCATCACAAGCAAACTACTGACATGAAAATTGCATGTATTGATAGTGCAGACCTTTTCTGAATAAATACTCATGTGCTGTTGCTTAAATGATGGATGAAAATGGCTGAAAATCTTTTATTGTTCCCAGTTTTGATCTTGGTTAAATGGAAATAGAAATCTTTGTTTAATAATTGAATATAGACTAAAAATATAAACATGATATTAAGTACACAATTTCTCTGTTGACACAATGAATGGAGACATTTATTTATCTAAAATGCTTTAATATCCTAAAATGCTATAATATCCTCTTTATAGAATAATAAAACTGGCCTATAAGACTTTTCCTGTCAACACTGAGAAAATTCTTCATACAAATTTTGTTTTTAGAATATTTACCACTAGTTGTTTAAGAGCAAATTGCATGGTAATGATGTTTTTTTTATGTGATATGTATTAAAAAGAAATATAATGTAAAGATAGTATCAATAATATGTTGTTTCTTGACTATCCTTATCATCATTTGCAAGAATCATTGATATACTCTTTCAAATAAAGTCTATTGTGATTAATATTGTATAAAATGCAAAATCAATTAGTGACAGGAAAACAAGAAACTCTTGATCAGAGTAATTTTGTATTATGTATTTTCCTTTTGTGTATTATTGTGTAATCAAATCATTTTGTATTTTGTATTTTCCATTTTTTTATGACTGTGTGATACATACACATCAAAAGTACTTTTTCATTGCAGGCAGTAGACCGACTTCTGGCTGAAGAAAAAAGTTCCAAAAAAATGTCAAAATCAGAAGTGGCAGATAGTGATGGAGGAAGTTTTGAAGAGAGCAAGGAAGGACAACCAGCAGGCAATATGAATGAACATTGCTGTAATACTGCATCTCCAGTAAAGAATAAAAAAAAATCACAAATAACAGATCTCAGAAAGTATAGCACTGAACAGATTAAGGTAATGAAGCCTTCCAATAATATTGATAATTCCTTTAAGAACATGAAAATAAGTGATGCAAGTTTTCTCAATGACTTGGATGGACGCAACGCTTGTTCAGTGTGTGGAAAATCAAGGAAATATTTTTGTTACACATGTCACATTCCACTGGCCAATATAGCAGACAAGATTCCCAAACTCAGGGTAAGTTTAGTTGTTTTTCCTTGAAATTTGTTAAAATTTGTCATTAAAATAAGATTATCTGTTTTAATTGAAAGAGAATTGTAATAACAACAACACTGTAATTTTTAAAATATATATTTACAGTTGCCATGTAAAGTGGATGTGATCAAGCACCCTCGAGAGATTGATGGGAAAAGCACAGCAGTTCACGCAGCAGTCATTGCTCCAGAAGATGTACAAATCTACACTTATCCTGACATCCCAGACTACTCTAGTGAGGGGAATGTATGTAATGTTTTTCATTTGTATTTAATAATGTTATAAAAAGATTTACTAGCTAGATGGAATTTCAGGGTGAGGTTCATATGCAAAATTTGACTTAATAGCTAAATTTGCAATTTTCTCAAGAGTATAAGTTAACAGAAGTAAGTTTTCAGTGGTTATATCATTATCTATAGCTCAGATTTATGGAAGATTAATATTTAGAGTATTTTTTTATTGAGGGAACTGCAGTTCATTCTATTACCTTAGAAGATGTATTTATATTGAAAAGGAGCTGCTTCACAATTATGCAACATCTAAAGAGATAGCAATGCAAACCAAACCCACAGCTATTACTCTTGTTATTTCAATAGGTTCTTCTAATATTTCCTGATAAAGAAGCTATCCACCTAGAGGACCTATGGGCTTGCCTTGAGAAACAGACCCACAGACGGTCGCAGGAACCGGAAGTTAAGCGAACCAAACCTCAGCTACCATTTACCAGAGCCTTGTTCATTGACTGCACTTGGAATCAGACGAGGAAGATCTACAACGATGAGAGAGTTCAAGGTTATTGTCAAATTATGAATGTTGTGCTTGTTATACTTTTGTAATCTCTGTTTGCATAAGATGTAAGATACAGTTGGATCAATAATAGAGAAATTGGCAAAGTTTACTTACCAATGATGACATACGCTATTTCGTTTATAGTGATTTTGTCCTTTGTTTTACAGGGTTACAGTGTGTTGAACTCACATCAAGGGACACTCTATTCTGGAGATATCAAAGAGGAAAGCCCAAATCGTACCTGGCAACCATTGAAGCAATCTATTACTTTATTGTAGATGTTCACACTAATGTACTTAAGCAAGAGTATCACCATGAATATGATGATTTGCTGTTTTTCTTCAAATATATGTTTGAAAAAATTCATTCCATATATGACAAAGATACACTGAGAGCTTATAAGGATGTATAAGTTTCGTGTTTTAATTTTTTTGTTATGTATATGTGTTTGTGTGTGTGCGTTTGTAGTTAAAATATGTATCTCCTTGCTTATAAGTTTACATCAAGGTATAAATATATGTAGAGATATTTAAGAATATTGAATATTGATGATATATATAAGTTAATATTTTGTAGAAAACAAGAACAGACAATATTCATATATGAATTGTATGTTAAAAAAATGATAAAGAATAAAATAAAGTTTCAATGTTTTGATGTGGTTAGACCAATAAAAATGTTTAGATATGGTACATGAAGTAGAATTTAATAATAACCCAGATCAAATCAATCAAGGGATTGCTTAGTTTACTTCTAAATAGTATTTGATTATAGAGCCTCCTTACCTCTTTTACTGAAGAAATTGAAAGAAAGAAAAAACTCCCCTGAAAGTTCTTTTACTAATAAGAGTGGCAAAAAAGGTGAGTGGGAGAGTGAACATAAGGACATTTAAGAAATACATTAAAATGAGCGAGTCAAGTAGAGGAAAGAGAGGAAGGGAATATCAAGGAAAGTGGGAGAGATTGGGGACAGTGTAAGGGAATGTTGAAATATGCATGAGAAGAATGGTAAGAGGATAAAATAGTGAATGGTGGAATGATGGGCCAATTGAATTGGTTACAAATAAAAAGAATGACTCTTACTGCTGCATTAGAGATAGGTGCAGTTGATCATATGAAAGATACAGGGTAAGGAAGGAAGAGAAGAGGAGTATGAGGGAAGCAAAGGGAAGAGTTGATGCAAGGTGGATGGTTGCATTGCTAAGAATTTGGAGAATAAAAGAAAATAGAGCAATAAAGAATTCATGCCAGTAGAAGGAAGGAAAAGCAGTGAAAGATAGGAATGGCCTTGTGTTATTTCATAAGAAGGCAATCAGCAAGATATTGATAGAAATTCTGAAGGTATGAAGGCAAAGACAGCATCTGTAGCAGGTGGAGGGGAGACCTATGTAAAGCAAGAGAAAGAAGACCTGATTATGAGAATGGGAACAGAGAAGGCTCTAAAGGAAATTAGCTTAGGTAAGCCAAGACACTGGCATGGATATGGACAAGGTAAATGACAGATTATATCCTGGAGCCTATGGGAAGCTTTCCCAGTCTACTAAACAAAGTGAACTAAAGGAAGCTATCTTGTAGTCCTATCATGCAGTACCTTAGGTGACCAGGGAAAACCATTATGTTGAAGTTGTGCTGTGAAAAGCAAAGAAAAGGCAAGCCGAAGTTGGGGGGAACCTGACCTGGACATAAACTCACAAAAAATCAGGGCAGCCAGAAGAAAGTTGGCACAAATGGATCTGGGGAAAGTATATGATAGCCAGAAGTTATATATAAATATATATGGCAGTGGTAGAATTAAAGAGATAATTAAAGAGTTTCTATGATAATGGTAGAACATGTGAGAATGGGAAGTATGGAGAATTATTCATTTGAAGTTATGATGGATCTTTAATGGCTTGGATATCTCCATGGCTATCTATTTTTTTTATATGAGTGTGGTAGTGAGGTATGTAAATGAAATATATACAGCAAGAGGAGTATATCTTATAAATGATACTAAGTATGTTTGAGAGATAAAACTGGCACTTGTAAGTGACTCCAGAAAAGTTACAATAACTATGCAAATTTAAATTTGAAAAGTGGGAGAGAAAGAAGTTGTGAATAAATGTAGATAAGAGTAAAATGAGGAGGCATTGAAGAGTAGCAATGGTTGAAGAATCAAGGCATGAAAAGAGTGGAATTGCAGGATACTGGGTGTGAGGACAAAAAGGGGGTGTGCTGATTGTAATTTATGCATTTATGCAACCATCCCTGATAAGTGCTAAGATGGATGTATGTAAAGGTTCTGGGGAAAAGAAATTATTTAGACCACGTTTGACCCTATTCACTTATATAGGGAACAGTCAGAGCTATGTAATGTATGTATGTGTGAAATAAGGAGTAATATATTTGTGTATTGAGAATGAAATATCACAGACCTCATTGACATTAAAACCAAAATATACAATACAGAAAAATGGATCATAGCAATTGCTTTATATGAAGTGAAATATACTCCCATAGAAAGCAATAGCACGCACACCCTATTTTCCAACATACAGAGATGAATTGATTACTTGAATTAATCAAAGATTATGATCATGATAGAAATACAAACTGTAGTTAAAACATATAAATTAAATTTTTTTTCTAAAAATATGGAATACATACACATCAGAAAAGGAGAAAAAAATAACATAAATATCCATAAATCATAACAACCGTTTTTGGTTGCACAGTGTTAAACAAGAGAAATTGGCAGCATAGAATAACTACACTAGAACTAAAAAGAATAAGATTAATGACAACTAGATATCCGTGGGAATGCAGCATTTAAATCCGCATTCCAATTACAAGAACGCCGGCCATTGCCTCAAGTCCAGACAACAACAACAGTTATACGAACGGTTTGACGGCCCATGGGTAGGCGTGCGGCGATGTCATACCCAATATGGTAAAAGCTGAGCTTACATCGATTTAAACATTGATTTGAAACATCATATTGGTATCTTATCACCCCAGTTTAAAGCAACAAAACCCAAGGAAGTAAGATCTGCTTCGGAATATGGATGACAAGCAAGAGGAATATGTAGTTAGACGTAGAGGGCAAGGCAGGAGCGGCGATAAAGGCTCAGCGGGTTTGACAGGTATTTTGGAGTCGGATTTGTTTATCTGTTGGTACTAATCTAATCTAACTCATATAATATGCTTCGTATTTCATCAGGTCATATTATGAAGAGAAAATATGTATTTTGCCTAGGGTAATAGTTTAAGGCATGGGTAGGTCATTACCCAGCTCAGTGTCTATTATTGGATAATAAAGTAACAGTATTGCATGTGTAAACTTTAAATCATACCAGATGCATACAAACACACAACACAAACACACATATAGACACACACACAACATAGACACACACACACAACATAGACACACACACACAACATAGACACACACACAACATAGACGCACACACAGCATAGACGCACACACAGCATAGACACACACACAACATAGACACACACACAACATAGACACACAACATATACCCACAACATATACCCACAAACAACACACACATACACCACACACACACAAACACACACACACGCACACACAAACACACACACACACATACACACAAACACACACACACACACACACACACACACACACACACACACACACACAACACACACACACACACACACACACACACACACACACACACCCCACCACCAACACAAACACACACACACACACACACACACACACACACACACACACACACACACACACACAACCACACACACACACACACACACACACACACACACACACACACACACACACCCACACACACACCCACACACACCACACACACCCCCCCCCACACCACACACACACACACACACACACACACACCACAAACCCACACCACACCACACACACAAACACACACACACAAACAAACACCCACACACACACACAACACACACCACACACACAACACACACCACACACACAACACACACACACCACACACACACACTACACACACAACACACACAACACACACCACACACTACGCACACACAACACACACCACACACACAACACACACACACTACACACACAACACACACCACACACACAACACACACCACACACACACACAACACACACCACACACAAACACACACAACACACACACAACACACACAACCACACACAACACCACACACACACACACACACACACACACACACACACACCACACACACACACACACACACACACAACCACACACACACCACTACACACACACACCAACACACAACACACACACACCACACACCACACACACACCACACACATCACACACACACCCACACACACACACAAACACACACACACCCACCAACACCACCACACCCCAACACACCACCACACACACACCACACACACAACACACACCACACACACAACGCACACCACACACAACAAACACCACACACACAACACACCACACACACCACACACACCACACACACAACACACACCACACACACAACACACCACACACCACACACACAACATACCACACACACAACACACACCACACACGCAACACACATACCACACACGACATACACACAACATACACACAACATACACACAACATACACACACAGTAAACACACACAACACACGCTCAAAGACGCACACATACATAGCATAAACACACCACACACCAGACACACACAACACATACACACACCACACACACTTCACACACACTACACACACCACACACACTACACACACACACCACACACACTACACACACCACACACACTACACACACCACACACACCACACACACTACACACACCACACACACTACACACACCACACACACTACACACACCACACACACTACACACACCACACAAACATACACACACACAACACACACCACACACAAAACACACACCACACACACAACACATACCACACACACCCCACACACACACTACACACACACCACACACACACACCACACCACACCACACCACACACACACCACACACAAACAAACACACAAATAAACACACACAGACACACACATAACATACACAAACTACACACACAACATATGCACGCATACACTACACGCAACACACACCACACACACCACACACAACATGCACGCACAACACACGTACAACACACACACAACATACACACATAGTAAACACACACAACACACAGCACACAATACAAACATAGCACACAACACACACACTACACACACAACATACACACAGCATACACGCACACACAACACACAATACACACATAGCACACACAGCACACTAACACACACAACACACGCAGGCAAACGATCACAACAGACACATGCAACACACACCTAAAAACACACAACACACAGACACACATACATACTCACAGCACACATACATAGTCACAGCACACACATTCACAGCACTCACAGACACTCGCAGCACACACAGACACTCACAGCACACACAAACACTCACAGCACACACACATACAAATACACACATACACACTTATACACATATACACATACACACATATACACATACACACATACATACACATACATACACAGCACACATACAGAACACACACACACAGAACACACATACATTCATAGCACACACACACACTCACAGAACACACATACACATATACATATACATACACATGTACATACACATATACATACACATATACATACACACCTACACACAACACACATGCAGCATATATGCAACACACACATGCACAAACACATGCACACACAGAGTCACAAACACCACCCACACTAAGAACATACACACACACAGACCACACACACAGAACACACACACACAGAACACGCACACAGAACATACACACACAGAACACGCACACACACACACATGTGCACACACATGTATACACATGCACACACACAACATACACACAGCACACACACGCAGCACAATACAAGCACACGCACACAGCGCAGTACAAACACACCCACACACAAACACACACATATGTACACACACAAAGATTTTTTTTTTTTTCTGAAAAGAAATAAGTAACAATTATTCCAGGACATGACAAAGAAAAACAAATAACTCACTTTCATCTGTTCTACCATATGAAGAACATGGTCATATTGCATGACCTCCAAACTATGAGTCATGGCCTAGTCAAATGCTATGACTGAGTGCATGACTCATAGTCACTCAGAAATACCTCATCAACTCAACACACACACTCACCACACATACACATACACTTACACACAACACACAAATAATACACAGACTTACACACAACACAACACGCTACACCAAACCACACACACAACACACCGCAACAGACACTCTACACAAACACAACACACATAATACACACTTACAGACAACACAACACACCACACCAAACCACACACACACCAGACACACAGTACAACACAACACAAGCACAACACAGTGCAATACACACACAAGACAGCCCAACACACACACCACACATAATCCACACGCACACCACACACATACACACATCTACACCACACACATGCAACACACACCAGACACACACAACACATACACACACCACACACTCTACACACACTACACACACTACACACACTACACACCACACACACACCACACCACACACACACCACACCACACACACACCACACACACAACACACACCCTGCACATACCACACACACCCAACACACATATCACACACAACACACAAACACACACAACACATATGCACACACAACACTGCACAACACACATCAAAGCTCAATACAGCAAAACACACACCACACACACACACACACACACCGCACTAACACACATCGCACTAACACACACACCACACATACATACACACACAACACACACACAACACACACACCAAACACATACATCACACACACAATACATACACCTAACACACAGCACACACACACAAAACACACAGCATGCACACACAATACACACACACAACACACACATAGCATACACACACAGCATACACACACACAACACATACACACGATAGATACACATATATATGTATATACAACACACATACAATACACATACAACACATACATACACAACACACACTCACAACGTACACAGGACAGCACAACACAGTCCAACACACACAACACAATACAGCATAACACACACACCACACACATACACGTACACATACACACACATACACATACACATACACACACATACACATACACATACACACACCACACACATACACACAACACAACACAACACACACACAACACACACCCATAGCATACACACACAACACATACACATACAACACACATACACAACACACACACACAGCACAGTTCAACACACACACCACACACACATCACACACACAACACACCACACACACACAACACACCACACACACACAACACACCACACACACACAACACACCACACACACACAGACATCCACACCACACACACACAGACATCCACACCACACACACACCACATACACACCACATACACATACATACACACAGCACAAACACACAGCACAAACACACATGCAACACACACATATCACTAACACAACACACATAACACACACAACACACACACAACAGAAACAATACATACACACACAAAACATACTCACATAATACATACACACACATATGCACACACAACACAGCACAACACACATCAAAAGCACAATACAGCATAATACACACACTGCACTAACACATACATGCAACACACACATAGAACACACATACACACACAACACACATACACACACATACACACACATACACACACACAACACACACATACACACACAACACACATACACACAACACACATACACACACAACACACATACACACACACACACACCACACACATACCACACACACAAAACACACACAGCATGCACACACGCAGCAGATACACATACACATACATATACATATAAAGCACACACACACAACACCTACACAACACACAACACAGCACAATACATACACAACACACACAACACAGCAAAACACACGGTATGCACACAACAGACAATTACACCTACACACAACACATCACACTACACATATACACACAACACACACAACATAGCACAACACACCACACACATACACACATCAAACACAGCATAGTACAACACACACACAGCACACATACACACACACAACATAGCATAATACACCAGACACTCGACACACATATACACATCAAACACAACATAGCACAACACACACAGCACAAATACACACACAACATAGCACAACACACACACAGCACACACACACACACACACACAGCACACACACAGCACACACATATACGACCTGCACACATATATACACACAGCACACTCAACACATGCACACACAACACATGCACACACAACACGCACACAAACACACAGACACAACACACACAACTCACACACACAAACAAACACACAACTCACACAGCACACACTCATAACACACACATATACACACAACAACACCCAAGTCACACAACACACCCATTCACGCACAACACACAAAACACACACACACAGCACAACAAAACACAAGTCACACAACCAACACACATAAAACACACACAACATACACATATAGACAAAACACACAACACATGTACATACACACAAAACAAACAACACACACATACATAGACACAAAACACACGTGTGTGTGTAGAATAAAGGCTTATTTCTCCCCTTAATTTTACGAGGATTTAATGAAATATGATGAATGAACCTGAGTGATCAATAGATCTATTGCTCCTGCAGAGGCTAAGCAAGATAAAAAGGAAGCTAGGCCATTGGGAGGTGAACATGAAGTTGTTAACCTTAAGCCTGATACATATTGGCTTACAAGGATTGTATATCTTCGAGGAATTGCATTCATTTACTGTAAGTTGTGAGGGGAATTGGAATTCATCATCACTAATGATATATATTTCTTTCTTTTTTAATATTAGATTGTCATTTTTACTTGGTATGTGTTTGAATTGATTGTATGATATTAGTGCTCAAGAAACTTCTACTTTGTATGAAAAAACAAAAGCTAACTTATTTCTTTAAATCTTATTACAGTTGTGGCTTTCCTTGTGGCCTATAATCAAAACAAACAGCTTATAGGTGATACTGGAATCCTTCCTCTTAAGTTGCACATGGAAGCCATTAGTAAACAGTAAGTCTTGAAGCTAAATATGCTTTGATATTTGTACAATTTGAATTTTTTTCTCTGTTTCCCTGATTTCTAGTGGTGTTTCTGATTTTTGTTTGAAGAAAGAATAGAAACTTAAACCCTTGTTTCTTTTCATGAGTGGACTCTTCTTATATGTTTTTATGTATATCATAAACTATTATTTATTGATTTTAAATATGCATTCATTAGGGTTGGCAGTGACTGGTGGAAAAGAATCCAAGCTGCTCCCACTCTGATATGGTTAGCTGAACCCTGGAATGATGTAAGGATTTTTTATATGTATTAGCATGTATTCCTGATAGTTGTATGGTTTCTTTTCTTCTGGATTGATTTTAATATATTTAGTTAATGTTTTTTTGGAATATAGTGTTTGCATGATTCTAGATGGTGCCAACTAGTATGTAGGATAAATGAATGAAAAATGCAATAAAAAAAAGTTAATTATTTTAAATAGCTTGATTTTTTCCTCATAATAAAGGTATCATAAAGATTTTGAATTAAAAAAGCATAAAAAGAGCTTATCTGTTTTATCTAAGGTTAATCACTGGCTGGATGGAATAGCAATGGGAGGGTTGGTCTTCTCTTTCATCATCATCCTCACTGGAGCAGCCAATGTCATCATTTTGCTCATTTTGTGGGTCCTTTACCACTCTCTTGTTGCAGTTGGTGAGTAAGTCTACTTGTTTATGGTTACAGTAGAGATCAAGGTAAATGATATGCTGTGTTTTTTGTATTGCTACAATACATATAACTGTTATTGATTCTGTTACAAATGTAACATAATATATATGTAAAAAGCTGATCATATGATTCAGATTGTCACAGTTTCATTTAGATGGACTGAATGTTTTACTTTGTTGATTTCCCACAGGTCAGAGATGGTATGGCTTCGGTTGGGAGTCACAGTTGTTGGAAACAGGATTGCTTGGTGTTTGGGGAGTCCC
>NW_028234405.1:15097367-15099867 GCF_977035675.1 Penaeus japonicus | reverse complement strand
CTCAAAGGAGAATTTCACGTTCCTTTCTTTCTCACCGTCAGGTTTTCTGAGGAAATTTTTGAACATGGCTGTTGCTATCATGATTGGTTACCTGAGTCTGCCAGTCGTCCTTAATCTGATCTCATCACACCAGGTTATGAACACTTCCTTCGACCCTTTCAGGATTGTCAACACTTATGGAGCTTTTGGAAGGTGTGTTTTATTTAATCTTCTTATGTTTCTTTTTCTTCTCCTTAGACTTTGCTTTCAATTTTCTTGATCTTCGTTTTCTCCTTCATCTTTGTATTACTCTTCTCTTCCTTAGACTCTTCTTTGTCTTCTTATCTTTATTTACTTCTTATCCTTCAACCTCACTTTTCTTGTCCCCCAAAAGAGAGGACACATACAGCAGAGCATTTTGATGTGCAGGTGCAACATTTAACCCAAATATTCCGGGTGGCATGAACTCAAGACGGCACTTTCCTGGCCAAAACTCCGGTCGTCATGTAAGGTGACGGCACCTTTTTCTTCCTCAGATTCCGGGCGTCTTGCAAGGTGATGATCTCGAGTTTCGATTTGTATTTTCTCGGGACTCTCCCCTCCTTCACTAATGAAGTCAAATACGACACTGACAGTGCTTGGTCTGTGTTCCACATCCCCCCACCCCACCCCCCCACCTTCTTCTGGAAACGAGGCCTGATGATATAATACAAATGAGGTCAGCTAGAAAGGCGGTGTTGACGAGTTGATCTATAAACTTACGTAATTATGCAAATCATTCTCAGCAATACCTATAATCATTCTTTCGCGTTTTACATTTGTTCGTAATTTTTGTACACAAGTCTACGGCTTTCGTCTTCACGTTTCAGTTACGTTTTATTTATTTTTTTTTTTTTTCCTGTTTTGGAGAATCCAATATAATGAGACTATATTGTCTTATAAAGATAATTATAAACAAGTTATGAAGTCTATTATGCAAGATGTATACATGAGCAATGTTACTTTTGCCATCTTCACAAATGAAGTCATCTACGAAGGTGACGGAGATTCGTTCTCGGGGGACTCCTCATTGCTCCCCCATAACTAGCATTCTTCCGGAAACGAGGCCGGATGCAGTTATACAAACGAGGCCGGCTAAAAAAATGACGGTGACGAGGTTACCTATGACATTAGCTTTTGACTAAAATCAGTTATACCTCGATAACTGGTACTCTTCTCCAACGCTGTTTCATTACTTGCAATCGAGGAAAACTAATGCTGTCGGTACGGTTCAACCGTAAGTATATGCCAAAAGACCTCACAGTAAAGAAAAAAGGGGACACAGACGTCAGGACATCCCGAGCTGGAATGATGGCCATGTCATGGTATGATAAAAAACAACATTTTATCAACCATGCACAGGGGAGATGAGATAGTCGACCTCCCACCCAACAGAAGAGGGGAGGTGAGAAGAAAACCCGAGTGCGTATGGAGAAAGAACAATATAAAAAAAGAGTAAAAAGGATGAGAAATCGAATACATTTTCCAATATAAGGTCGCAAAAAGCGATTTATTCTCAATTTCATACATAAAACTTTCATCAATACTAGTAAAAACAAGAAGCATTGGAGTAATCCTGCACTGTGTGCGTGCAGCACGTTCCCCACCGCGCCTGATAAGACCCCGGCGTGCGAGTTTAGGCGTACGCGGTAGCCTCCCGGAAATGCTTCTCATGCCAGGGATCGCCGGCCCGGAGGATTTGGGTTAATATTCTTGATAATTCATCTGGAAAGAGGCTCCTTATTGTAAAGAATTATATTGTGAAATTTTGATCTTCTACAATAATATTTAACACTTGGATTTAGACTAGGAACCAGCCTGCCATGTCACTTCCATTACTTTTTGGAACTGTAATGGCAGGGATATGTTTGTAATTTCATGGAAAGGATACCTAAGGTGATGTCAAGAACTTTAAGAGCCATCCAACACTCAAATAAGAACAAATTATTCTGCATAAATACAATTATATTTAGTAAAGAATATGTATGTTGAAAAAAAAATTGTAGAGTATCTTTTATTACAAAACACTCTTATTCATATTTCAAGTTTGGCCATCTTGGGACCATCTTTCACAACTTCCTGTTCATCTCAGTGAAATGGTTGCATTAGTATGCAACATAACTGGTAATTATTCTGGAATGGAAGAAAAGGATGTGTTTGCCTTTGATAATTTATTACTGGTGGAGAAGCACTAAATTCAACATTATTTGGGACATCAAATTGTGAAGTGAGTCTTCTTCAACTGTGTTCTACCCAAAAAACATCTGCTAGGATATATGGTCATTGGGGAATTTATTGATTTTTCTGAGGATGTTGATCACAGTACAACATTCAGCTGGCTTGATAGCTTCACACTCATGAAAAGAAAGCCCTTTTGGATGGATTTGCAAATTGCTGTTTTGCCTTTTGATTTCAAAGAGGTAAATAGACAAGATATTTAAAAGATGTTTATTTCAATTAGCATGAGATGGGTAGGGTTTTT
>NW_028234405.1:15062367-15079867 GCF_977035675.1 Penaeus japonicus | reverse complement strand
TTTAACATTGATTTTCTCAAAACATGGATTTTGGAGTTAATGCGTTCTGCCTTTTTGCTGCAGACCTAGTCACGCTACTGCTACCACCCCCATCCCATATTGGTCCCACAGTTAACACCACAGCTGGTGTATAATGTTAGTTATTTTGCAAATTGATTGTATTTTATGGAAAGTGTTTCTGTATAAAAAAGAGGTAAATTATTCATCCTGTATGTCAGGTGATGAGAGCAATGTTACCAGTATGAAATAAAAGTAAACCAAATGTACATTCAATAGATCTGATTTTGTTTGAAAGCTTATATATTTCCATTCTAATCTTTGGAATAGAATTTGAAACCCCATGGGGACTTTCCAGTTGAGTTGCCTATACTAAGCATTAACTTTCAAAAACTGATGAGTTATTTTTTAATATGAATGTATGTAATGACTATGAAGCTTAGTAATGACTGTATTCTCTCCTCCATCCTCAAACCTTTAGAGGGCTAGCCCCTCCCCCCATCCCTTTACCTCCTGCTACCCCACTGGGTCTATTCTTATCTAGGTTTTCAATAAGTATTGGACATGAAAGCATGAGGTAATACATTTTCTGGTCAGTAAATTTGAGGACTTCAAACATCAATGACCAAATTTGCTTATATGAAAGTTACATATCCAGTGTTAATGTAGCTGGGTGCCAGAGGGCCAAGCTATTGCGATCTTTAAGTTTGAATAATTTTTGTTGTCTTCTGGGGTTCTTTTAGGGTATTTGTTAAAAAAAAAAGATAATAATAACAAGTTAGATAAGATTTTTGAAAATGATGAAAATAAGAAATTATGATAAAATGTTTTCTGACCTGGGTAGGTACCATTAATGTAATTTAATGATCTTTTACAGGTTAAGTATATTGATGCATTATAAGTAGCTAAGGATTTTCCATTACTGTAATCTGATTTTACATCTGAATCTTCCTGCATTATTTACTTATTTCATAACAAAATTGACTATTCTTATATGACCTTGTTAAAACTTTACTTTTGGGTTTAGAAGGCAAGAATTTTACTCAAGGTTGTTATCACCTGGAATTTGTCATCACTTTGACTTTGTCAATAGTGTGAGTAACATAGTTACTTGCAAAGTTTCAGAGATAGATGATGTACTGAGGAGTTATGATATGCCATGCTGTTATTCACACATATTACTTGTATCCACTTGGTGATTGGTACTTGAGAGTTCATTCAAATTTACATGTTCATTATTTATTTATTAGGCTAAGCTTTTGAGCAGGGATGTCAAACTCATTTACTCTGGTGGGCCGGAGCAAGTTATGCAAACCAGATAATACATTAGAGGAACCCTTTATAAACTGTTTTAACCCTTCCACACCATCATATCACACCATCAGAATATTTTCCACATGAGGGATGATGACCTATCACGTTATGTACTTCCAACGTGTATACATGTACATAGTTACATTTGTATATACACATTGTAGCTGGATTTGTATGTGCACGTTTTTCTTGACTTGTCAAAAAATGTAAAAAATAAAAGATAACCTCTTTTTGTCAACCCCAAGAATAGACTGGGTGAAAATCACTCTTGAGAGGTTCAGTGCAGCTTTGCGCCTTGAGAAATCTCTGATCAGGAAGCTGCACACACTTGCTACATTGCCAGTGGAAGCAGCATTAGGCAGATATATACTCCATTGTGAATGGGTTAAAACATGAAAAAATATATTATGTGTAAAAGACAAAAAGGCTATTTATTAATAAAATTGGCTAAGAATATAATGTAAATTAAATTCTTAAAAGATAAAAAGGCAGTCAACCTTTTAAATCCAATTCCTGCAAAGAAGGATGTTATGGTTCCTAATGAACTGAGGGTACTATTGGCCAACAACACTTCGAAGTTGGTACCCCAGTTTAGGACAGATTATCCACAAAGCCTGAGAGCAATCTGACTTGACAAATTTAGAAAAGGGGTCTCCATTTTACTGCAATAATGTCAATTATGTGTCACCAGATACAAGAGGTTAAATGATGTGGAACACAAGATATGGCTGAAGCCGCATGTAAGAGTGTATCAAACTACATGTTTGACACTCCTGCTTTAGAGCAGACTTCATGAATACTATGTTTTACTGGATATAGGAGAAAGGATTACAGCTGACTTAGTTTACTGAGGTCTTAACCAGATAATGACAGGGTAGTTTTGGCTCTGATTGGTCAAAACACCTGGGTATTTCAACGCATAGGCCTAATGCCTCAGGTTATTCGCCAGCTCTAGCCGTGGCCAACCACTGCGCTCAATCACCCAGCGTGCAAACCATACAAAAAACCATGACATGATATCACATCCCCGGTGGCAAGTGCTACCACCACATGATGAGATATCATATCACCTGGTGTTAACGGGTTAAGCTGTTGTTACAATATTCATAAATACAGTCGGTAGGCTGCTGACCATCCACTGGTTAAGATACTCTTTTGTACAGTAAAATAGCCATCCTGTGGATGATGTTAGTCTAACCAGGCAATGTTAAACCATTTTTAACTTGTCCTCTCGTGTTCAGTACATAGGCCCATTGATTTTTATGAATAATGTAATATCTTTTCATATCTTTTCTTTTCTTTTCTTAAAGACAAGTGTTCCTGGTGCAAGCACAAAAGGTTTCCATTTTATCTATCACTTAAGGTTCAAATTTTGTGCCTTGGTGCCTGTTGATGTTGAGCTTAATATGCATCTATGTTCAGTAGAATCAAATCTATAATTGTCACCCTTTCTTTAGTCCAGGTTGTGAAAGAATTTTTTTATTTTTTTTATTTTGATGTTAGTGATATATCTTCAGCTATTGTAAAGAAAACATTGTGATCCTACTTGACTTTCTTTATTATAATCTTCATAGTATGAATTTGAGATTACAGGTATCATCATAAATGTGAACTCATTCCCTTCTTTTGTAAAAGTTAGTTTAGGTTAAATATATAAACATCAATGACCTCACTTCCTGCCCATTTGCCACTGATATCCTACTTGAGGGATTGGTTGAGAATGATGATAATCAAGTATAATGTAGTCTACTCAAACCTTGTTTTGTGGAATTAGGTAGAAGTATAGAGGATTGGTAAATTATCTTGTCAGTTTTAGGGGATAGCTGTACCTGTATTGATATGATCCTCCCAACCCTCCATCTTTGGAATATAATAGATAGTGAAAGTCTGATAGAAAGCATATTCATTAAAGCTGGTGGCTTTGTAACATTATAGAACATTTCTGGTCAGTCTCCTCTACCTCAACAAGAACAAAAACTTCAAAACAATCAGCTTCAGGATAAGCTCAAATAACAAAGGAAAATCCTGTCTTGTGGAGTAAATAACTATGCAAGATCTCTATTTTCCAAGCAAGTATCAAGAGATATTCTTGGCAGTCCTTTGATACTACCAGGTCTTTCTCTTCCTCAACCTTCCTATTCAAGGTTGTAGAATGTAATACTGCATTCACGCAGATGAACACTGTCCAACATGCTGTGCCCTCACCTGTCATAGATTATCCCCATGATGTTATTCACATGGCTGAGTCAACAAGTGGCTTGACCTGACTGGCAAGATCCAGTACTACCAGTAGGTGGATGAATGCTGTTCAGCCGTTGTCGTGATTTCTCTCTATATTTTAGTGGTTTTGTTTGGAAAGTGCCCAATTATGGGCAAAACCCTTATGCTTGCTGGACAGTGTTTAACTGTGATGACACAACATTATCCTTCTTTTTTTTTTTCTTACAAAAATTAATAGCAACGTTGATCACTGAATCACATCTGATACTGAAATTGACAGAGCTATTTGTCTCACATAAAGGTGACATTAAAACAGTAAATCCTTCCTGTTTACAATTTAGATAGCCTTTTGTTTCATTTTTACATACAAAAGTATGGTATGAGTTTTGTGATGGTGAGCAAGCAGCTGTATCATCTATCATTTAAAAATGGACTTTTTTTTTTTTTTTTTTTTTTCACTTGGGTTAATCATCGAGAAAGACTAATCTACAGTTAATAGGTTAAAAGCATTCTACATTTACAGTCTTGTGTGAACTGAATATATCATAACTTGGTGTAGTTAGTAACAGTTCACTAATACAGAATCCAAGATTTTCCTACTTATAAGCAAAATAATTGCATGTGTTACACTTTATCAAATATCATGAGAGTCAGTTGTGATCTTAGAATAAAAATGTAGAAAAAAGTCCCAGATAGAAAGTAAGTTTTTCTAACAAAGCATATGTTTGCTGTAAACATTAGAGTATGATATCCATTTTAAATTTTTACGTAATCAGTGTAATAAGCAGTTCCTTTTTGTTTAAGGTGATTATTTTTAAAATGCAGGTTATGTACTTAAAGTTTTATCAGCAATAAAAATTTGCTCTATGGTTTGTTTTTATTTTCCTTTTTATATGTACAAACTCAAGTCGTAAGAATGGATGCAAATACTGTCTGGTATTTACTTTTTTGAATTAGCTTTGTCTCTGGATTGAGAATAACTGAATTTTCAAATTACTTGCTCTATATGTAAAAGACATAACTTTTGATTATATGAAACATAATTTCATACAAATAAATATATTAAAATATTTTTTATGGTGTTTAACCCATTGTGGACAGGTGTCATAACGTATATGACGCAAAAGTTTTTGGCCTGATGAGCGGCTTCGTGATGTATGTGATGTTCAGGGATTTTGGGTCATTGTTTTTCTTTATTGTACTATGAGTAATGAGTGAGTGATGAGGACAGTTGTAGTCATAATTACTATAATTGCCATAATATTAAGCAAAATGGGTTTAACCTAAAATCCAAAACCTAAATGGCAGCATTTTCTTCTACCATCAGCAGGAGAGTCTTGAATGGCACCCATCCATATTCTATAGCCAGCACTATCTTTAGAAAGTGATAACATACAGCAAGAAGCCAACCTCTTGCTTTAACCCATTTGTGCTGGTTGACTTGCTATCACAGGGTCGCAAAATAGCCCTGGACCCGGAGGACGCCCTGAGACGTGGTGCATTTTCTGGCTGAGCCTGGGGAGGTCTTTAGTGATGCGCTGAAACATCAGCAATAGATCACTAGATTGTTCTCAAATATAATCATTTTACATAATTTCTGTTACTTTAGTTTAGGTGTTTGAGTGTTATAAAAGGAGATATAACATTCAAAAAATGAAGTCACAGATGAAATAATGGAAATTTCTGCTTCTTGATCAGTTGAATAAAAAGATCCGAGTCAAAAAACTATTGTAAAATCAAATGTGTTTGGCCATGAAAGAAAATTAAGTAAAAAAATTAATGTAATACTACTAATTTGTTGATTATCCGTGATATCACATAATATCACGTCACGAGGTACATGTACATACTCATGTACATGTATTATTATTCATATTGTTCTTTTCGTTTTAGTAAAAAAAAAAAAAAAAAAAAGTATAAAACATGTTTTTTGATGCCCCACTAAGAGATTTCTTCCAATTTCCTTTGTTTTTTCACTTAGAAGTGAAGAATATAGGCAAAGCTCAATCAAATAAAACTAAATAGGCATTTAGTAACATGATTTTGACTAAAATAACTCTTCTGAACATAGCAATATTTTTACGTGCCTTTACATTGTAGACTCATTCATGAAAACCATAAGAATAGGGTGGGTGAAAAATGCTCTGAGAGGATCAGCGCGGCCCCGCGCAGCTAGAAAACACCCCGGCACAAAGCGTTGCGCACTTGTTATTTTCCTGGCGTTAGCGGGAGTAGGCAAAAATACATCCCGTCGTGAATGGGTTAAAGTACTGATGATGAAGGATGTGCAGGCAGAATGAGAAAAGGAAAGTAATGTAGCCCAGTGTCTATAATCTGCCCGTGCCAAGAGGGACACCTTGTACTGTGGCACTCTTCAGTCATAAGCAAAATAGCTCTAGTTTTACAATGATTGACTAAAAGACAGTGGGAAAAGTCAAGGTATGTTGTTTGAAGCTGCCTTGCTGAAATAAAACCCATCCTGGAGTTAGTAAGCAAATCAATTCTTGTCTGCTGTGGGTTAAGAAAATAACTGATAATAAATTAATAAAAAACTCACTTGTTGTGGGCTGGTAGACATAGTAGGCAAGAAGGCAAGGAATGGAAGTTATTGTTTTTTAACTGTCATTAATAGATTATTGTAGTCACATACATCGTAATCTGGATTGGCCATACTGAACAAGTAGGGTCTGGATATGAATACTTTGCACTTCACTTTCTTGTGCCATTATGATTACAGTGTGAGGTTCAGCTCAGCTGTTCATTGTATTTGTCAGAATCATTACGGGAGTTCCTCAGATACAATTAGTATAACATACAAACACCTTTCACCTATCACCCACATTTTAATGGTTGCAATAAAGAGGTTCTTAATTTATATTTATATTTCTCTATTTATCTATAATACTTTTTAATACAGCTAAGCAACAGCTCAGTCATCTCAAAAAAAAAAAAAAAAAAAAAAAAAAATTGAAGAGGTGGTGCTTGAAAGAACAACCGTTTCTTTATGAACAGCACAAGATATAGGGGGTGCAGACTAAGAAGTGTTTCAATGACTGCCAATCAAACTTTCAGAAGATGTGGGCAATGCCCCTTTACCTGTTAGACAGATGCATAAATGTATTTTTTTTCCTACAATTTGTGTTAGTGCCACCTGTGCAGCACACCAAACAGGTTTTACTTCAGAACATGGGAGCTTTTGTGCTCTCCATTCACTTATTATGAGTTTTTTGTTTTGCTATATTATGAAGTTTGTGTGTCATCTGACAGGCTTTCTCGATATTGATATTTGTCCACAACAGTTCATTATGTTCTTTACATTTAGTTATAACAAAAGTTATAGTTTTATAGGACAAAAAGCAACTTCTTTTTAAGCTTATTACTTTTGTAAACAAATATGGAAGAAATAACCATCCCCTCCACCCCCCACCCTTAAAGCTGTCAATGCCAAAGCATAATGAAATTCTGTTCTTTGGCTTTTTAAAATTATTGTTTGTGTGGTTTCAGATTGGGGTGTCACTCTCACTTTATTCACCCTTAACTGCGTAAAAAATAAGAATAAAAAGCAAAAACAACAAAAATACAAGTTTCCATAAAACTTTTAATTGACATGTTGTTAACAAAATACAATGAGTATTAAATATTGCCTCAGTAATGATTTCACATTTTAATGATTTTCTATAGCTTCATCACAACCATACAGCTTTGTTTCAATGAACATTATAAAGTAAAGAAATAATCATCAGGGGAGAAAACATTACATAATTTTTTATTTTGATCAATATTTTATTAACTCAGTGGGTAAGAAAAAATAAACTCCCTTGTTATGTCAATGATATGTCTTCCAGCATTCAAAAACTAAAGGAAGTAATATTTATAGGGTATCTTTAGATTTTGAACATTAGTAGTTAAATGTATAAATGGATTACAATTCCTCTCATTCAAAGTATTTGAATTATGGTGTCATTACTTAACACGTGCTACTATATTTCTAATACTTACTCCTCTGTCAACCAAAAGTACCATAAAACTAACAATTAAATTACAAACTGCTAATTTTAATGGCAATATTAAGGATATATCAGGCATGAAACATGTACAGAATAAAGTAAAGTTATATAATTTAGGTATATCTACTGGTAAAGATTATAAGAAGAAAAAAAAGGAACAAAGCTACAGAGAAAGAAAAAGAAAAAAATTACTGATCACTGTAAACCTATATGTAACCTACCTAAGTCCTTGTTACAGTGAACTAGATATTAACCTGTGTACTGTTGCTGCCACATAACATTTCAGAACTGGCAGTAGCAATTACTGTACTTTCTAAGTCTAACACATGATAATGGAATTTATGGCCTCAGTTTTCTCTGACCAACCACAATTTTCTCCTGGCTTTCACTTAATTATGAGGACCAAAAACTTAAACCCACTAAGTGACTATTCACACAAGGCCTTATTCTTATTATCACCAATCACAAAATATCACATTCATAAAATTAAAAGAATACTTAAAAAATATTTAACAAAAATATATAACCTCTTTCTTTAATTCTGTATATATTAAAATTTCCAATAATTCTATGAAAATTATGATAATAAAATATGCTGTGCCACTTTAATAAAATATGTATCTGACATTCCCTAGTCTCTCTCATATATATGTATGTATGTATGTATGTATGTATGTATGTATGTGTGCGTGTGCATGTGCATGTGTGCGTGTACATGTGCGTGTGCATGTGAGTGTACATGTTTGTGCCTGTTTGTCTATGTATGTATGTATGTATATGTATGTATGTGTGTGTGTGTGCATTGTTTTTTAAAGGAGGGAACTTTATTTCATACAGTACAATTTCTCAGGGCGTCAACCATAATTTGGTAGCCTGCCGTCAAAATTTGATAGGCTCAGAGCAGTGGGTATATGATTTTGTGAACTAAGTCTGAGGAATTCACACAAGTTCAAAGAAAAATAACCTTAAAAGTTCAGAATGAGGTAAAATAAATCATTCTATATAAAACTATACTTAAAAAGGCAAAATGTAAATTCAAAGAAACATACGACAAAATATTTCATAATACAAAATGTACATGCAATTACGCTTTTTTTTTCTACTCTCAAAAAGAGAGAACGCTAATAAAAATTCTTTTTAGGTTGCACTTAATATTAAGCAAGCATGTTCCTAAGTTCCCTCTAAACTTTAATCAAAAGTACTGAAAGTCAGCTTTTTTCATTAATAAGAAACAAACAAAGTGAATCAGATGCAAACTGATGTTAGGGAAATCTATGTACATTTTGTACAGAAAAAGATAAAAACTTGAATAATAAATGCCCAGGTTAACATTTAACTCCACTTCTTATTCACCTTGTCAACTATCTAAGTCTGTTACTGTGTATATTTTTTCATTCTTCATGAACAAAGAACAAAAGCATTACAGCCATGCCTTACTCTGACTTATTTTTTGTTATTTCATAATGATTCTTCATAACCACATCTTCCCTATACTTAAAACAAAATGAAATATTTTCTTATATCAACAGTCATGATGGTCCAACAACTTTTCTGTACCCTCACCTACTGCTGTATACAACAAGTGCAACACTTAGATTATTTGGTCAATAGTCTTAAATTTAACAAGTGTAAGCCATATGCCAACATTTCTATATATAATGTTATCATACATCTTCATATTACCTCAACTACTTTTACATCTATCACTGAATAACTCTTTATTAGTCTGTGAACACACACACATGCAAGTATGGTACGCTTGTCTATGCAAAATGTGTGTGTGTGTGTGTGTGTGTGTGTGTGTGTGTGTGTGTGTGTGTGTGTGTGTGTGTGTGTGTGTGTGTGTGTGTGTGTGTGTGTGTGTGTGTGTGTGTGTGTGTGTGTGTGTGTGTGTGTGTGTGTGTTGTGTGTGTGTGTGTGGTGTGTGTGTGGTGTGTGTGTGTGTGTGTGTGTGTGTGTGTGTGTGTGTGTGTGTGTGTGTGTGTGTGTGTGTGTGTGTGTGTGTGTGTGTGTGTGTGTGTGTGTGTGTGTGTGTGTGTGTGTGTGTGTGTGTGTGTGTGTGTGTGTGTGTGTGTGTGTGTGTGTGTGTGTGTGTGTGTGAGCGTGTGTGTGTGTGTGTGTGTGTGTGTGAGCGTGTGTGTGTGTGTGTGTGTGTGTGAGCGTGTGTGTGTGTGTGTGTGAGCGTGTGTGTGTGTGAGCGTGTGTGAGCGTGTGTGAGCGTGTGTGTGTGTGAGCATGTGTGAGCATGTGTGAGCGTGTGTGTGAGCGTGTGTGTGTGTGTGTGTGTGTGTGTGAGCGTGTGTGAGCGTGTGTGTGTGTGAGCGTGTGTGTGTGAGCGTGTGCGCATGTGCAGGTGTGTGGATGTGCGCATGTATGTGCGTGTAAAATGTGCTTGATGGAGAGACTTAGTACATCAAAGGGTTCATGAGAGACACATTATTCACACATTATAAAACAATTTCTCAATAAACTTCATTCTGACAGTCCCCCAGAAAGAGAACGGAGATGTTTGATTTCTTTCCACAAATATACCAAAACATTACAAAGTAGAGTAAACACTATGTATCTCTTTGCAGGCCAATGGACCTACAATATATGCAGTACAGCATAAGAATATACCCAATGAAAAAAGGGACACAACAACTCATTTATGAAACTACCATATTTATGTATGACATGTACTGAAGAGATGAAAAACACAATAAATTTACTGTAACCACAAAACACTGGAATTTATTACATGCCGAAGATATGTTAGTAATGAAACTTACACAATGGTAATACCCCAAAAAATTCAATAGCATGTAGATGTTATATGCCTATGTTCTCAGTTATAAATATTAGCTTTCAACACAAGTAAACAAACCAAGAATTTAATGTTCCAGAAAATGTACCACAATTTGTCACTTTTCGACTTGCACAACTCACATATGATTAATGAATGCAACTCTTTCTATGAACACAAACTATTTCTTCCTTGTACCCCGGTATTAAAATACATAAAATTCATAGTATGAAGCCTTTAGGAACCCCTAAAACAAGTTGTTGGGACATATGCACCAACATCCTTGCTAATAACCAGCCAATAAAACTCCTCTTGTGATCCTTCCACTCTTGTGATACGTTCTGCAGTGACTTGAGCTAAACTTGAGATCAGGTGGGAAGACAACGGCTGAGGAAGTCGCTCACATCTCGGTCTTTTTACCATCATCGGTAATCTGGGGAAATACAATCCTAAATTAGTAGCATATATGTTTGAATTAATGTTTTTTAATGTGCATGCATGGTCCCTTAATTACACATTGCAATTTCATAAATTGCTTTTACTTCTTTCACTTACTGAACAGCTATTGATCAATGAATATATATATGTGATCAATGAATATATATATGTGAACAATGAAAGTTTGTTTGACTTTCCAGCCGCTCTACTTCCTAAGAGATTCAAAGACTCATGTATGTGAAACAGAGGACACAGGTGCACACTCTCACCAACAGATGGCCAGTGCAGTGTGGGGTGATCAGATGGGTGGATGGGGGTGACAAATTTATAAGTTAATTTAGCTAAAATGTGTATATATATATTAAGCAACCAAATCTTTTACTTTGTGAAAATTACCCCTCGAAAACTAAATTTTGAGGTTTCTTTCAATATGTGGTTATTGCATTGCACTCAATCTATTGTAAACTACAGTGTGTATACATAGCATTAAAAGCGCTTACAATGAGACCATACTTTTGTAATTTGGAATTAATCTCTAGTTATATGAATTTCAGGAAAAAACTATTTTTAAAACTTTTCTTAGAAATTCTTATTCTAAGAATGTTGGTTTTGGATCTTTTTTGCCTATTAGGTAACTTTTTGTCTTTTATTAGACGCTCTTGAAATTTCCATTCTAAAACTTAAAATTGATTCCTACTATTTACTCACTCACACTCCCACTCATTAACCCATCCACGACGGGGGAATTCTAGCCTTGAATGTCACAATGCCGGGGCGTTCGACTTATTAGGCCTAAATCAATTGAATGGCTGGCACAATCCTGTGCCGCCCGGCCACTGGGCTTTTGAATGAGCGGTACAGTACTGTACCACCCGTCCAGGGTGGGTTAATATCACACACTGACATGCACAGACATACAAACATTAGCACTTCAACAACAAATAATACTGAAGACATTCATAGAAATAATACATTAGAGACTTTCATACTATTAAACATACAATGTTTACATCTTAAAATAAACCAAACAAAATTAACATATCTAACATGGCAAATATCAACAACTATTCAGTGATATCTCTCACAGAAATGCACCTAAGAAGACATAAAAAAATGAAGAAATTAAATTCAACGACTATGAGCTCATAAAGAATAATAGAAATAATAAAAGTACAGGAGTAGCATTATGTATCAGGTAAGAATTAGTGGCTAAAACTGATCCTGTAAGAGAATACTCTAATAACACTGTAGAAATACTGGGAGTATTGACTAGAGATACAAAAGAACTGAACAATGTTATATACAGACCTCCTGGTACAACAGAAGCTTCCTTCAGCAAAACATTAATATTATTAGCAATTATATTATGAACACAAGAGGAATCTAAAGTATTATAATACAAGGTCACTTCAATTCTTAACTGGGAAACAAAGAAAATAAAAATATGAGAGACTAAAAGTAAGAACGCTTCTAGATTTTGAAAATCTCAAAAGGTGAGGAAAATATACTTGACCTTGTTCTCATTTGTATATGGGAGGATTTAACAACGTATCATCAATTTTATAGCAGAATCAGACCACGACATCAGCAAGGTCGTGTTAAATTAGTTGAAAATAGAGGACAAATGTGAAAAACAAATAGCAGAAACAGAGAATAGTCTCAAATCTCTTATTCAGTTATAATCAAATTGAATGGAAAACAATAAATAAATCACTAGAAAAAGTCCCCCAAACAACAGAGTGTATGCCAAAAATTTCTATAATGCCTGTAAAGAAAAAAAATTGTGCCCTCTAAAATAATACTGCTGTTATCTAACATGAACAGTTAGAAAACTGAATATGACAACTGATTTTGTGAAAAAAGAGAGAGAGAGAGATTAAATCAAAGATAAAGAAATTAGATGGTTTAGTAAAAGTCCCCAAAAGTCTATAAATAAATAAAAATTGTTGAAGATAAAGAAAGAAAGAAAGAAAAAAAAAACTAATTGTTTCTTCTCCTATGGCAACAACAAATTAAAAGGATATGCCTAAACTCCTCAAAATGCAATATAAAGTCTTTAGTCCATAAAATAGTAAAATTCAAAACAGACCCTGAACAACTTTTCAGAATCAACAATGAAACTGAATGTCTAATATCTAGACCAAGAAAACAAAATAAATCCCTGACAACATGGCTTTTGTAATGGTAGATCCGGTCTATCCCAAACCTTGACACACTGACAACACATAATAAAGGACCTAACTGAAAATAAAGAGATATGTATAATATCCTAGTATATTCAGTAGCATCATTTGAAAATGCTATAAGGATAAATATTGAGTATAAACTTAACAATTGGCCAAATGAAAACAATATGTTATTCAAGTGCTGATAAATTCAAAATTCTAAGGCATAGTCCAAATGGAAATCTGAGACCAAGATTAATTTCTATTGAGGGAATACAGATTAAAGAGTAGAGTTGTAAAATAACCTAGGCCTGTATGAGTAATGACATGAGCTTCAGTCACCATATTGAGCAGACAATTATTGAAGAAAAAGTTACGAGTGGATGGATGATGAAGACTTTTAAGCCCTTGCGGTCGGGTGGCAACACGTTAATGCCATGAGAATTACTGACCACATGTAAGGTGTGTAAGGTGCCATTACCAGTTTGGCTGTTTTGTCAAGAGGCACTAGGTATGAGAAGTAGGAGTGTGCATAAAATTATATATAGTTTTTCTTCTTCCATAAAATTGTAGTAAAGTTTTTACACTGAGCATACAGCATATATTCCCTCTTCACGAAGACTGAAAGACTAAACTATAGGTACTATTTGTCTGAGCATTGTCATAGCCATACCAGTACCTGCTTTAATTTTCCAAAAATGACGTACAACAAAAAAGTGGAGGTTATCAGTACTCTAATAAATGAAGAAGCAGGAGTGGACGGTTCCATCAACCATTCGAAATGGCAGCCCTGCATCAATCATGCCCCTGCACAAAGAGATAAGACAAGAGATCCAGAACATCTTCTACTATTATGGAAAACACTAGTGATTCCAAGAATGGAATATCAGAGCCAAGTAAGGAATCCAAACCTTACGAAGATATATTACAAGAACAGGTTAAAAGAGTTCTCACTTGAAAACTAGACAACATAACAGATCTTAACTAATAAAGACTGAGACAATTCTCATTACAAAGACAAAGATAATCATTGTATATGTATGGATAATTGAAAACTTGGCACCAAATCCAAGAAAGGGAGGAGAATAGAGAGTTAAAAGTAATATATTCCCCTGGACAGGAAGGAGCATGTTATCGTACTAAGATAGGTGTCAAACATCCCTGCTACGAAAATTCCTGAATCAAAGTTTCTTAACCCATTCACGCTGGGGCCGTTCCGGCTTTGCGCGGTCGCAATACCGGGGTTCTCAAACGCATAAGCCTAACGCCTCGAGATTCTCGGGCGCACAAGCCGCGAGCCTGGGTTGCCCGCTCGCTCTACCGCGAAAACCACAATACGTGCTATCACGTCAACCAGCGTGAATGGGTTAATTTGGGCCAAAGCTGATAAATAGTGTGCCAAAGAATATAGAAACATAAACAAGAGCACTGTGGAAATATTTAGAATAAAATCATATGACTCCCTGAATTCAATACCAGATGAAGTGAAAGAAAGAGGGCTGAATTAAATTCCATCCCTCATCAAGTAGAATTTCTTTCAACTGACAAAAGTTGGGTTGTTTCCCAGGCTGGCTCTGGCACTAGTGGTACTCAAATTTTGGTTTCTCAATCTTCTGTTATCTAACAGATCACCTTTTGATTGTAGATAATTATGGAAAAAAAAAAAAAATTATATATATACAACAAACAAAAAAAATAAGTAATAAAATGTGTATATAAAGAAACCAAATAATATATATTGTCTATCTATTTTCACATATTTCTATATTTGAATGTATGCCCTTTCCCTTCATTTAGCTATATGACTGCAAAAAGAACTTGAAACAAAATATAAATACAGTATAAAAGAAACACAGCTGACAGCTGTATGCTACCTCCCCTAGACAAGGAGAAACATCCTTTGGCCTGGATAAAATCATTTCAGTCACCAAGTGTACTTTCCCCTAACAGTCTACATATATATGGTCCACACCCTACTAACTAAATATTATTAAATTTTCCTTATTCACATTGAATTGTTTTGACTCCATATGCATACATTTTTGTAAAACATGTATATACACTTTTAATAATTATTTTTATATTATATTTTTTCATTGAATTACTACTACTCTGACATGCAAATAAATTTTTCCTATAATATATGCTGCTATTTGAGCTATGTGAAGAGTAATCAACATATTTGATTGTGTGTAATGTATCAACATTGCCACATGACATTACATAACACTGCTATCTAAAATTGAAAACAAATGTGAAAATCGTGTTCTGTGTTCTAGAGTGTAATGCAATTTTCTTTGAAAATTAACAGAAATTCATTATAAAAAATGTGCAGATGTTTGGTTCAGGTAACAATTGGGATTATTTTTTTCATATTGTTCAGGAAATTATATTGCTCTATTTTATTAAATTTTGGCTGTGCTTATTGGAATATTATCAGAAGTAATAAAAACAAAATGAAAATAACACACCCTAAGTACAAGGTCTTAAAGCCTCTTTCAAAAAAACTGAACAAAAAGTCCCATTTGTGAATGGATATGCCATTTAACCCATTAGCAGCGGATGGCATGATTTACTGCAAAGATAGAGTCGGTCGGAGACGCGGATGGCAACATGCCAGATATGTAAAACAGCCGTCCTACTGCACAGACCTTTTTTTAATACCGCAACCAATGGGTTAAAGATTTTTTAAGATAAAGATTTCCTTCAATAGTCAGGCCATGTAATTTTCAGAGAACAAATACATACAACCAATATCATCTTTATCACATACATACCTTCATCTTCAAACCATACAAAATTAAGCTTTACAGGTTTTATCCCTTTACTCTGAAATCCTCTGTTATAATATAAGTATGAATAAACAATACCTATAAAATGTTCAATACATAATTATAATGATCTAATCAAAATATTAATCATAAATCTTAGTGGGATTATCATTTCTCTTTAAAACCTTTTCTACTTAAACACATTCTTATATCTTGTCAAGGTAAAATAATCTATACATACTATCTATCAATTCACAACATGCACTTTAAATCTGCACGACTAAAAGTGGAAAAAATAATGCATTACTGATACCTGGAAAAGTGGATCCTGATTTGTTATATGAGTTGGAAGCGAACTGTAGGCTGGACTAGCTGGGAATGGTATGTATGGGAGACCACTGCCTTCTGTGTACCATCGTCTGTAGTAGTAACGGAACAATCCCCCGCAGGCAGACAAGAGAAGGACCAAAAATACAACACCTACCCTGAAAAGTATAATGGTCAAAAGATTATAATTGTGTCTGAGGATGTCAGTTCGCCTTTATGTCTGTCATGTTAAGTACAAAAGCATGTGAATTAAACATCATTTGAACACCATACTTTATACAATATGGGACACTGTAGTCTACTAATATTGACTACAATGCTCAGGTTTTGCTAACCTGGGAGTCATGGTGCACTTTACAGTAATACTAAAAATCTATTTTTTTAGTATATGCTACAACACTCAAGAAATGCATGTTACATAAAGCTGGTTGCTGAGTGCCAATTATATGCCACCAAACACTGCCTGAATGGATGTTATTTAGCACATGACTGTGCATATATTGCAGTGGATTTGATGCACAGATGTATAGTTTTTATCTACAGACTTACCAAAAATACCAAAGGCTGTAAACATAATCACAGCAGAGATTGTCGCCACAGCAATATTGTTCACTGTCACAGAGATCCCACTCACAGTAATGTCCAGACACCTGAAAAGGAACATAAATAAACTCATTACCCTCTGATAAATTATAATTATAATTATCTTAACAATATTCATAACAATAAAAGTAATAAAAGTTACATAACTATAATAAAATAATGATGTCAGAGTAACCAAATAAAAATATATATTTTTTTTTTTTTTTTTTGTTGTGTGTGTGTTGTGTGGGTGTGTGTGTGTGGTTGTGTGTTTGGTGTGTTGGTTGTGGTGTGTGTTGGTAGTGGTGTGGTGGGTTGGGTTTGGGGGGGGGGGGGGGGGGGTGGGGGGGGGGGGGGGGGGGGGGGTGGGGGTGTGGGTGGGGTGGGTGGGTGGGGTGGGTGGGGGGGGGGTGGGTTGGTGGTGGGTGGTTGGGGGGGTGGGGTGGGTGTGGGGGGGGTGTATATAGTTTGGTGTTGATGGGTGTGTGTGTGTGGGTGTAGTTGGGTGTGTGTTTTGTAGTGGGTTGTTGTGTGTGTGTGTGTGTTGTGTGTGGGTTGGGTTGTGGGTGTGATGTGTTTTGTGGGTGTGTGTGTGGGTGTTGGGTGGTGTGTGTGTGTGTGTGTGTGTGTGTGTGGTGTGTGGGGGTGTGTGTGGGTGTGTGGGTGTGTGTGGGTATGTGGGTGGTGTGTGTGGGTGTGTGTGTGTGTTGGTGTGTGTAGGTGTGGTGTGGTGTGTGTGTGTTGTGTTGTGGTGTGTGTGTGTGTGGTAATATGTGTATATTTAAGGTGTGTTGGTGGGGTGTGTGTGTGTGTGTGTTGGTGTGTGTGTTGGTGTGTGTGGGTGTGGTGTGTGGTTGTTGTTTGTGTGTGTGTGTGTAGGTGTGTGTGTGTGTG
>NW_028234405.1:15044867-15057367 GCF_977035675.1 Penaeus japonicus | reverse complement strand
TTTCGTTATTTATCTGGATTATTTATTTATTATCAATGCTTTAATTTTTATAATTTACAAATGATGAGTGATCGCTTCTCTATCCCTTTGTTGGCTTTTGAATTCTTGTTTATTTGATTTGTTATCGTTCCTGTTGTTGGGTAAAATCACATTGGTGTTCTTTATTACTGTTTCCCTTTTATTGTGATTTGACATATGTATTTTATCTCGTTTTTTTCCCTTCATTCATGACGTCACAGCAAGTGGTATATTTTCGAAAGCTACTCGTTGCTCTCGTATATACCAAAAATGGAACGAATTATGTGCAAAAATAATAATGCTCTGTATCTTATAAAGGTGAAAAGGAAGAATGATGAAAAGGATAGAAAGCAAAAATAAGAAAACCAAAAGCTTGAACACAATATACCTGCATATAATTTAGTTAAATATCTAAACCTATTTAAAAAAAAAAAAGCCTACAACCACAATATGAAACGCAGTTCCATTAGATAAAGAAAAATATACAGAGATCAGAAGAAAATAATATCAAAAAGTCAAACTCGAATGACATGTTTGTAAACAAACAAAGACAACTGAGACGTTTCGGATTTTATTGTTCACTTTACTTTTGCCAATTTTCCTTGACGATGGTGTGCGAAAAGTGCCAAAAGAAGCTTGGAAAGGTAAGGATCGACGCAGAGTCTCTTTTTTATACGAAAATAGATATTAAACGTGATGAGAAGTCACAATTATGGAGAACGTATACGGCTATTGGTAATTGGAACGTCATGAAAAACATTTTTTTACGGGAATATCACCAAAAGGGAGATATGTGATGAAACAAATAGTCTGTAAATACTTGATGTGTGTGTGTGTGTATAAATATATAAATATATATATATATATATATATATATATATATATATATATATATATATATATATATATATATATATATATATATACACATATATACACACCCACACATATAGAAACACATACATATATATTGAGATACATATATATATACATATGTATGTATGTATGTATGTATGTATGTATGTATGTATGTATGTATGTACGTGTGTGTGTGTGCGTGTGTGTGTGTGTGTATGCATGCGCATGCATATATGTATGTGTTTGTTTCTTTATTTTTTGTTTTATTGTTTTGGGATGTGTATGTGTATGTCTATCCTGAGGATGACTGGAGACTTCATCTAGAGACTGACATCCTCACAACCTCAAACTGTGAGAAAGCTTGTTAGACAAAATTTGATATAAAAATAGTGTAAGGTACTCTAATTCGCAAGACCACTCAAATTAATCCAATACACCTACACATTACATAACCACCAACTGACATCCACAACATCACATAATTACCCAAGTACATTTTTTTCACAATCTAAACATCCACACACATAGATTACATCACAAACAACTCTTGAGTTCTTGTGGGTTATCCTACTCAACATTACTCAAGACTTCAAACACTCTTATTTTTAAAGAGATTTATGTGACCAATGAGGTACTGTATGCCAGGTCAATATTTGGGCTGCCATTTTCATTATATGCAATCACACACATCTGATATTACAACTGATTTTAAAAACAAATTAACTTGGAACTGCTCTATACATGCTGACAAGTACATAGACTCAAGCATATACACAATTGCAGACAAACTATAAGCACTGACAAACATGAATACTTACAGGCAGCACACACATAATATACAAAACTTACACAAAAATAAATTTCTTATATATCGCACCAACTCTGACTCTTACGAGCATTCATTCATCCCATAAAGCAGATGTGACAGTTTACCTCACATAATGAAGAAGTACTCAAATGGAAACACTGATACTTTGGCCTTAATAGATATTAAAGAACTAGGTATGAATGTAAAGTGAAAAGTGTGTTGCAAGTTAGTTGTTCTTATGCCATACAGTGATAATGCTGGCATGTTGTTGAAACTATTGGTTAGTGCATGAATAGGTGGTAGAATGCAATACTGCTTAAAAATGGGCAGTACTACTTGAAAATGCCCATGTTATATCAGCCTTAATGTAATCTTTTCCTCACTCCAATTTCAGGTCATTACTCCTGACACATGGAAAGATGGCGCACGCAACACAACTGAAGGAGGAGGACGCAAGATCAATGAGAACAAGCTGCTCACTGGGAAAAAGAATCGTTTCAACCCATATACTGTAAGATTTATGTGCTAACTTCATTAATCCAGTTTATAAAATCTTTTGTTCTGATATCAGCATTGATCATGATATGTTAACCCGTTAACGACGGATACGTGTTTTTTCGTCATACATGACGCAGGACCTCTTGCCTAACAATGGGCGTCATGGCGGTCGGGGATTTTGGATCACTTTGTTATTTTAATGTACTACAAGTAATAAGTGAGTGATGTTGACAGTTGCAGTCATAATTATTATAACTGCCGTAATACTAAGCAAAATGGTTTTCAACTCACTTACAAAACCTAGATGGCACCACTTTCTCCTAGCACCAGCAGGAGAGAGAGCCTTGAATGGCACCCATCTACGGTCTCTAGCAAGCACTATCTCTATTGAGTGATGGCAACGGGTTAATGGTAGGAATAAGAAATTATAACAATGATGAAGATAATAATAATATTAATACAGTTAATGATCATGATAATAGTATATATGTTTGGTACATCTGAAAAAAGGCATAACCACAGTTTTTTGGTATGTCACTGTAGTTGTTAGATTGCTTTTGTTTAGTTTGCAATGGTTTTGATATGTTTCTGTCACAAATATCAAAGAAAGAAGTTGTTTAACCCATTCACGCTGGGGCGATTCCGGCTCTGAATGATTGTAATGCCGGGATTTTCGAACGCATAAACCTAATGCCTCGAGATTCTCGGGCCTTGCCCAGATATCTCGTCACCAGTGTCTGACACAAAAACCACGAAATGTGTCAGCACATCATCCGGCGCTAATGGATTTATGTTATAGTGCATGTGAGATACCTAAGCCAAGAGTTTCTGTGCTAAATCCCACAGTTTTTTGTTACCAATTGCCTAGTGTGTTGATGTGTAAGTACACTTTAGGTGCAGATACCTTTTTTTCTCATTTATTCTGTTCTGATACTCCACATGCTTTTCAGATTGTTCTCTTTATGAAATCTCCTTTTTAGGGATTGTTACATGCATATACACTCACACTGACTCACACTCACACTCACTTTCACTCTCACTCACTAGTAGCTTGAGTGGTAACAGACATAACATTCATGGTTTTCAGTTAGCAGTACAGTGCACAGTAATTTACATTCTGTTATTGCATCAAGAATGATAAGTTACACATACCAAATATTGGGTGATATACTATTCTACATATGGATTACATTTCTTAGTCTTTTCTAAAAGCTAGTTTTTGGGTGTCTAATGATATAGTCTCCTATCATGAAATGTCACCATTCCATGTCACCTCCTATCCAGCTTACATGGCTTAACCAAGAGGGAACATACCAAAGGTTCTATAAGATTAATATTAGAAACTTCAGTCATTTTCATCTGGATGCTAGTTGCTGGTAAATCACCATGAAGCTCCACCAAATTGCTGTCCTAGAATTTCTGGTTCTACTACTTGATATCACAGACTTACAATCCAGGATACCCCACTCTCGGTATTCTCAGACAATATGGCATCTGCATGTTGCTTCGGCAAGCAAGGATTCTTGAGATTAGCTACAATTCTAAGCATATCTGAGTGAATCTTTTAGAAATTGCATAACTGCAATCTCCAGATTATGGTTTCACATCTTGCATTCTCACAATTCCCCAGCGAGAGGCTCAAGCATGGTCACAACCATTTTCATGGATGCCCTTAGATGGGGAGGGTTCTACATACTCCAATGGACAATTATATAATGTCTTTACACTTAATCACATAGAAGTTCTCTGGTCTTGGTTGGAGACATTCATTTGCTTCAATTCATTCTTTCCATTGTCTTGTTATTGCTGATGCAGTAGTGGTAAATTTGTTAGTGTGGTCTTTTAGTAGTAATAATAGTACATAATGACCAGTAAGAGTGCTTTATGATCAAAATTTGCATTTCATCTCTTCCAGGCCAGGTTCGTGGAGTGCAGGATCTGTAGGACAAAAGTTCACCAAGCTGGATCCAACTTCTGTCAAGGATGTGCTTATAAAAAGGGTATTTGTGCAATGTGTGGAAAGAAAATCCTTGATACAAAGAGCTACTGTCAGTCCTCTGCCTAAAAAAATTGGTTTTATTTTAGATGTAGACATTTCAAAAGTTTCTGTTTGATTATACTGTTCAGTAATTTTTTTGTTCTGAGTAGAGTAATACCTTAGCTGTATGTGAAGGTTTCTTATATATGGGTCTTTTATAATATTAGCGTATTTCCTTTTGATATAGTTATATCTTTGATATATTGTTAAGACATTTATTGAAAGTTCTTTAATATATAAATTTTCTTTTTACACTGTGATCAAAATGGAGCATTTGAAAATAGTACAGGACACCATAGCCTGTGATGGTAGTGCATTGAAAGAAATGGAAATTTGAGATTTTTATTTAATACATTGGAGATGGGAATGACTATTTATGAGATATTGTGTATGGTGTATCAAGTAGCATTTATTTTGCAGAATTATGTCTATAAAATATCAATATAACCTTTAGTCTTACTAAATACTCATTAATTCCACTTTGTAACAAGGGATATGTTTTCATACCTAAGACTGAGGAATGTTTATCCTCTAATTGAAAAATTAAGAGAATTTTTTCTGTTAGAATAACTACTAAAGGAAATGGAACTCGTTCACTATCCATTAGACAGGAGATATTGATGACAAGATGTAACTGTTTTAAATACTTTTTCCTTTTTTTTATAAAGATTATTAAATATATCTTCTTTCATTATTAATGTCCTAATGCTAGGAATTAAATTTAATTGTAAAAATGCTTTGTTATCAGTGACAATCAAATTGGAAACAGTCATGCCTAACCCTCTCTCGACGAGTGGTACACCATTGGTACCGCGCATTCAAGGGCCCCCTGGCAGGGTGCTGGCATACGGCGTCGATCTTTTAATTGATTTTAGCCTATGCGTTCGAGAGCCCCGGCATTGCAACTTGCAAGGCTGGAATGCCCCCGGCATGAAAGGGTTAATACTGTCATAAATAAGTCAAATATTAAATTACAGATCACATTTGATTTTGGGAGTCAAAATAAGAATGCATTTCTGTAAATGATAAGAAAATAAGATTTGATTGGCAAATTTGAATATTAACCCTTAATGAACAGGGACGTGCACTGTCCGCCATGGCTTCGCTATATCATTCTGATTATTTTACACATGGTTTCACAGGCACTTCAAATTATTAGGTAAAACTTGATTTCTAATATTATTGTCATTATTATTATTACTATCATTATTATCATTATAACAGTAGTGACAACAATAGAAATAAAAGAAAAATTGAAGGACAAGGGTAAACAATTAACCCAATGATGACGGTGTGTCAAACCCGTGTGACACGGCAAAGTGCCTGATGACGGGGCGACACACCAGTGTGACGTTCCCGAGGCGATATTGCATAGGCACGGCATAGGGGGTTGCCACTTCTTGCTGGGCCCATCGGGATTGGGTTAAGATCAAGTTGGTATATGAGTTGACTCATGGTGCTTAACCTGTTGTGAACAGGTGGCATGGCAAACAATTTTTGTGCCTAAAAGATGGAATCACGTAAATACCAATAGTTGTCCTGGCATATTTGATGTTAGAGGAGAGTAGACTACTGTATTTCTCTATAACACTGAGTAATAACTCGATTTAGTGACTGCTGATCCCCATTGCAATTATAATTACTATAATTGTCACATGGATGACACCACTTTTTCCTAGCACAAGCAGGAAAGAAAGCCTTTAAGGGCGCCCATCTACAGTATCTACTAAGCACTATCTTCAGAGGGTGATAACTCAGAGCAAGATGCAGACCTCAGGCTTTAACCCATCCCCGACGGGGGAATTCTAGCCTTGAATGTCCAAATGCCGGGGCGTTCGAATTATTAGGCCTAAATCAATTGAATGGCTGGCACAATACTGTGCCGCCCGGCAACTGGGCTTTTGAATGCACGGTACACATGCTGTACCACCCGTCCTGTGTGGGTTAAAGTACTGTGATGCAGGATGAGAAAAGGAAAGTGATCCACACTATGTGCAGCATCTACAATTTGCCCACAGTAGTAAGCACAGGTCTCTTTTATCTTCCCCATCTCTCAATTTAATTTCATTAGGGATGGTTCTCTCTTTCATATTTGTTTATGAAAGCACACACACACAAAAAATTTGCTTTTTGTCCTCCCATAAAGCTGTAATACTTTAATCACACTGAGTATAAAGAACATAATGAACTGATGTGGACCCTTTTCTACAATTTTTGTGTACTACAACACTAATAAACTGTCAGATAGCACCTATAAATTTCACAAGATAGGGGGGGGGATACAAACACAAAAATGGCTTTATCATATTAACCCTCTCTGGACGGGTGGTACAGTACTGTACCGCTCATTCAAAAGCCCAGTGGCCGGGCGGCACAGTATTGTGCCAGCCATTTAATTGATTTAGGCCTAATAATTCGAAAGCCCCGGCATTGTGACATTCAAGGCTAGAATGCCCCCGTCGTGAATGGGTTAACAAGTGATTTGAAAGAAATTGCAAAAGGTTGTAATACGTTGGGTGAAGCTCCTTTGCTTTGAAATAGAATCCATCTTGGGTGCCTCTCAGGTGGCCTAGTGTACAAAAAAAATCCTACCTCTATCGAGTCATGTTTATTTTTATTTTTATTTTTTTTCTTAACCCTCTCTGGACGGGTGGTACACCACGGGTACCGCACATTCAAGGCCCATTCGTAGGGTGACGTCATACGGCGTCGTTTCTTTAACTGATTTAGGCCTATGCATTCGAGAGCCCCGGCATTGTAACATGCAAGGCTGGAATGCCCCCGTCGTGAGTGGGTTAATGAGTAACAAAGGCCTAAAGGTGATACTGACACTTATTTGTATCAAGCACATAAATTGATAGAAATAGAAAACAATACAGCTGCTTTTATGTTATCATAATAATACACAGCAAAAACTATTGGTCAGATGAATGTGACAGATATTCTTAATAAACTTCAGTCTGACTTTTTTTTTTTTTTTAAGGAAAATGAAAAGAAAGATTGAAGAAAATTATTCTAATATTTCTCTGAATTAGATGGTCAGTTATTGTTGTTTGATTGTAACAAGGGTGAAAAAATATATTTGAAAAATTTCAGTTTAAAGTCTTGATATCTCTTTTTGTTATTTTTTCAATAATACTCATGCTCTGTAATACATACAGAGTATATTTGTTGAAACCACTTGCCCTCAGAAAACTGGACTTTGTCATATTTTATTAACTCATTTTAACTCTAAATGGTCAAAACCCTGGGATATTTCAAATGCTTAAGCGTAATGCCTCGGGATTCTTGCCCGCACTGGCCGCAGCCAAGTGCTATACGCCCGATCACCCAGTGTGACGGGTTAAAGAAAATGCAGAAACACACGTTTGCATCAAAAATTACTTGAATTATGTAAATCAAATCTTTAGTACAATAAACCCAATATAGTCTGAATTGTCTAGAAGACCAAATTGGTTTTAAAACCATATGAAGTAATTTATGGCTTTTAACTGATAACAATTATTTGTTTGGAGAAGGTTCAAGCTACTCAGTTTCATTTTGCAGGAAATATGATTTACATTGATTAATCTTCAGACCAATATAGTTTGAAAAACCTTTCTAAAATTTTTCATACCCTACCCCCCATTGGATGGTCCACCACTTAATCCTGTGGCTATGGCTTTTCAAATATCAAGGGCTCATAATGAACCAGTTCCATATACCTGGGGGACGAGAAAGAATTTGCTAAGATAAAGAGAAGTCTCACTAGACCCACAATCCCTCTATGCCAGTACTATGGCATAAGGTAGGAGGTTGCCCATGACATCTGTAAGCATTCTGGCATTACTGGACTGATACTGGGTCTCGGGTTTACTGCAATGATACCATTTAGGTGTCATCACACTATGGAGGTTAAGGAGCTTGAAACCATTGAGGGATAGCACAAGTATGGTCAAAAGGAAATACTTTTCACAACTTCTTTCATGACAAGTAGTCATCACTGAAACATTTGATTATCGTTTTTGTTTATGTAATGTACCTTAGTAAATGGTAATGCATTATGTTCATTTCAAGTGTTTCCAGCAAAGTTCACTCTTTTTTTTTTACTTCCATGTTGAGCTATACACAAGACTTACATTCTAAAACATATTTTTTCAAACTGTAGTTTATGAACCTATAGTATTTTTACTATAAATCAATATTTCCCAATATCTCATGCTGCATAAAGATAGACATGTGAAATCAGCTTATAAAACAATCTTATTGATATATACTCTAGTTCAGTCTCTGCAAGTTGTCTTTTTGTTCAATCCAAAAGGGGAAAAAATAAGTGAAGGAACAAAACAATTTTCTTTATTTTCTAATAACAGAGAGAAGAAATCCTATATTTCATCCAATAAATTCTTTTACATTGCACTGTTATTGCACAACAAAAGTCAGATGTTCTTTCTTTAATTCAGTAACTTCTCAAAGATACAAGAAATGAGCAAGATATCAACGATAACATCCACCATCCAAAAACCCTACCAACATCATTAACAAATTGAGTCAATCCAACCACTTAGACAGCCAAAATACACTGATCATCTTTCCTACACCCCATACACTTTCTTTGTGTTCTGTCTAGTGAATGACAAAATTTCTTGTACACTTTTCTCTCTCAGTGAAGCTACTTGAGCAGCCACATGTATAGCCATACCAGGGTGTGACCAACGGCCTGGGCGCTGGTACTGGAGGGAAATAAGGATAAAATCTTTTAGATAGTGATATGTAGAAAACAAAGGTCAAAATAAAGTTAACCTGAAATTTAAAATTCATATAAAAAGTATGATGATATTTATATCCACCAAAAAAAGATTTTTAAAAACAATCTGCTTCCCACCTTAACTTCTTCTCTTACTCCCACTTTGCACAACTGCAGGAAGTTTAATAAATCATTTTCATCACAGGTATATTTCCTAATAAAAATCTAATGATGGAAAAAAAAAACTTTGGAAACATTACTAAAATGAAAACACGTAAATATGAAAAATATAAATCTCATTAATGTTAACATTCCACACTTTGAAATGATATCCAGATAACATCAGATATTGCTCCAAAATCCCTTAACCCCTATAGGATGATATGGGGCACTTGTAATTAGAAATGCCTGTCACCCAGGGTGTAAGAAAAAAAAAAGTCCTTTTCAGTTCTATTCTCCCTCTTCCCACAGTATTTGGCATCCCTTTTTTATTTTTTCTCCTGAGAAAACATATTTATATTGCACTGTTGTACTCAGATCTGTGTGGTACACAGGGCTAAGAAGCTCTCAACATTCCCATCCTTTAGAAGTTAAAATGATGATGACCCCAATGATAAGCTTCACACATAATTTAACTTTCATTCTGGATGAAATACCTCAGCTTAAAGACGAAAAAGAAAAGTTAGACTTACACAATGTGGCCTGAAGTATGGGGCATCTGTTTCTAGTAAAAGTCTGTTCAAGGGCATCTGAGACACAACATCCTGAACATTGCACCCTCTCTCTGTATAAGGATATGTTACCAATGCTGTTATCCCTAAGTATAAATTGCAAAATGTGCTCAGCCATTTTTCTGCTTCTTTCCAGTTCCCTGTGAAGCAGTGACGATGTATCACATAGTCTCGGGGTACAATCTGTAAGAAAGAATATTTTGCATTACTTGGAGTATTCATGGCTCAGTAGTAGTTAGGAAGAGAGAAGTTGCCTGGAAACTAAGAGATTAATCAAGCTACTAATAAACTGCTATTAATGAAAATGCATCACTAGAATTAGGTATGTTATATTTTTCTTGTGTGGATAAATCTACAAGTTTAGGGATTGTTTCTTTAAAACTGTTTTAATATGTAAGTAGAACTTTAGAGTAATCAGAAACTTTTCAAAATAATGTCACAGTATTTATAAAGTAAATTGAAAATTATAAACTAATTTTGATTAATAAATTACTTAATCTGCATATTCTGCCCATATGCATTCCAATCTTCCAAATTATTTTCTGCCATGGATCCTAATGTAATTTATATACTTCTCCATTTCCTATACAAATCAGATTACTTTAAGCATGATCAATATCACAAAAAATTAAAAGCACATGAATTAACTAGTTCAAGTGAATGTAAAGACAATATCCCACAAAAAAAGGACTATGTATGAAGGTACATAAAAACAGTGATAAATCCTTGCCTCCTTCAGAATATTTATGCAGTCCTCATCTGCATCTCGACAGTGAATCACAAGAGGTTTGTTGAACTCCAGAGCAATTTTCAGCTGACGTCGAAATACGATCTGCTGGAGTTCTCGGCTGTGATTATTCCTGGAAGTGTTAATGGTGCAAATAAGAACAAGAGGAAGAAGTAAAAGGAAGAAGAGATCATCAGAACAATAAAAAGGCAAGAGAGACCAGGACAGGAAAGGAAAGAAAATCTCAAGGAATTACTTCTGGGCCTTTTACCAATAGTTCTTTTCTTATCTGTAACGAAGCCATGTCCCTCTTACATAACTAAGAAAATAGTTGATTGACCCTGGTTTTGGCTCCACCTGGTCTTAATTGCAGGATGTTTTGATATGTGTAGGCCTAATGCCTTGGGGTACTCACCTGCTCAAGCTGCAGCCACCTGCTATGCTATAACCACCCGATGTGCCGGCCATACAAAAAGCCATGACATAATATCATGTCCCCATCGGCAAGCACTGCCACCATGTGACATCACGTCATCCGTCATTAACAGGTTAATTTAAGTGTTTATGTTACTATGCATTCATTTCCAGTTTATAACCAGACCTGTTCATCTTTTTAACATATCTTTTTGATTTGGTTCTCCCAAAGGCCCACTAACCCCAGAAAAAGTCAGAATATGTAAAAAGTCTCCCAAGGCCAACAAGACCTCAAAGCCATTACTTTGGTTTAGGTTAAGATAAGGATTTGCCAGATTTGCGGAGCAGATGCTACGACAGGCTTGTATGCACTGAGGCGAGCCTGCCTGTGTCAGCGTGTGCCGACTCGTGAGAGAATGTGCCAACGAGTGTTGACTCGATCTGAACTTGGTCCTTACCCAACGCAGTGCCCAACTACGTCATTAACCGCCAGATGACAGTGGAAACTCATGAGTTTGGACGGGACTCGATCTGCTGACCACTGGGATATGAAGTCGACACGCTACTACTAAGCTACCAAACGGCTAAGGTTAAGAGGTTGCCCTACAAAATCTGAGTGATAGGCACCACTGGATACAAGGGGTTAAAACGTGATTTTTTTTTTTTTTATTGAATTCAAAGTATTAGCAAATATGTATCACATTCTGATCAGTGTCAAAGAAAAACATTCCTAACTTGTGCCTTTTCATTAATTTCTTTGATTTCTGTAAAGGATAAAATAGATACAAACAAATGTGAACAAAAGAAAAAATATGCAGTAAAATATAGTTTGCATTAGCTAGATATATCCCATATTATTATAAAACCAATAAAACTCTATAAATAGATTGTATATACATTAATCATTTTAACAGTGTCACCCAGCTGTTGTCACATTTTGCATACAAAAATAGCATAAAAGTCTCAAAATGGCCTGTGATATCCTGTCATTCCCAATTCCTAAATTTTAAGATGATTATAAAGAATAGTTCTGATTATGAACTGCACTTGCATGATCTGAATAAATGGATAGTTACAGAAACACTGAATATTAAGATATTTAGTAAGAGAAGATGGGCTTGACTTGGCAAATATGAAAAAAGAATACTATAATGTAAATATCAACCTATTAATATAAAAAAAAAGAATGAGAGAAAGAAAGGAAGAAAGAAAGCTAAAGAAGATATCTTAAAGTTATTTAGTACTATTGCAAGTCAAGAGTTGGGTAATTATGGGGATAAAATACAAAGTAAGGACTTACTTGGAAGAATAATCCAGACCAATTTCCCCAAGAGCTAACGTCTTTGCATGCTGCAGTGCATGTCTTAAATACCCTTCCTCTTCATCTCCAAAACTACTGGCATAATGGGGATGACATCCAAAGGCAGCCCACACATTAGACTCAGCCAGGAAGTTCTCCCACCAACTTATCTGAATGTTGTAAAGAATAAAATCAGCAGAAGCAGGGAATAGTGGTCTCCTTTTTCTAGCTGTTGTGATAACAGAAAATTTTTCACATAAATGTACAAGACTCACTATACAGAAGACACATTTATGCCTTCTTGAAATTGGAAACTAGTCTGAAAAAAATTCATATTATATTTTTTTTTCCCTATTAATCCTCACAACATAATGCCCAAAAC
>NW_028234405.1:15022367-15037367 GCF_977035675.1 Penaeus japonicus | reverse complement strand
AACATGGTTATTTTCTCTCTATTTTTTTCAAGAAAAGGGTGTGCTACTTGAAAGCTTAGGTGTGGCAATTATTTGTAAGGTCAATAACTTAGAACTCCTGTTGACTAGAGAAACCTGCTTTAAACACTTTTAGCAACTTACTTGATGTAATTTGTGCAAGGTGTTCCTGGGTGATTATCTGCTAGGAACTTGAGGAGGGCTGGCATTTGGTTCAACCCTTGTTCTTTTGTTCTTTCTTATATATCCATCCTTTCATCATAACAGTTGTATGTTATCATGATAGTTGTCTCTGACTTTAGAATACCATATGCAATATTGTGTCCTTTCTTTAAAGAGTTAAAGATAATCCTTCATCTATTTGAATATTGTTTTTTTATAGAGTTAAAATGCTGCTAAATCTGTAGAATAGAATTTAAATGTAGCTAGACTTAAAAATGCATAAATCAACATTGCTTTCCACTATAGAAAAAACATATATTCTGGACTACAACTGGAATGGACTTTGTCTTGATGCATATGAACATTACTTGCTTACTCATTTATAGGTGACATATATATATATATATATATATATATATATATATATATATATATATATATATATATATATATATATATATATATATATATGAATATGAATATATATTTATATATATATCATTCTTCTTATTTTTTCAGGATATATGAAGTACAAAATACACTCAAGATGACTGACCCTAAGGTTTTATCGCTGTTTAACGATTTCAACAAGAAGTACTTTTGGGGAAAACTGGACAAAGTGAGAGTCACATGGAGCCCAAGGATGACTTTGTGAGTTTGGCATATATATTGTTTTCTCTTGCTATATCTTCTCTTAGATTTTTTTATTTTTTGTTTCACTTTTTCATTAACTTCATATTTGCAGTGTTACCTTGTCTCTTTAATTTTCTCTCCGTTTTTGGTTGACTGTTTCCCTTCTTTTTATTCTGTTTTTCTCTTTTTTTTGTCACTTTAATCTTTATCTCCTTTTCAATATCATTATTGTTCCTCATGTTCTCTTTGATTTATTTAACTTTTGTCAATATTATCTTTGCGACTTCACTGCTTTTCACTTTTTCTTTAATTTTTTGTTTTATTTCATTTGAAAAAACTAAACAATCTTTCTTTTTTTATTCCCTGTTCACCTCTTTTCTTCTACAATGCTTAAAACTTGCTGAAAGAGTGGAATATGATAAAGAATATAATAAGAACTAAATCAACTCAAGTGGGTATTGGATTTTCCTTTCATTTTTACTTAGGCCTTTACTGCTGTGTTATTTTGTTTTTGTGTACGGCTGATGCACTTTTCTAGCACACTTCTATTTGAGTTCTAAATTTTAATGTAGATTTTATTTATAAAGAATTCTCTTGGTGTGATCTGAACCCTTCTCATTTTAGCACAATTATCAAAAGATGAAAAAGAAAAAGAAAATTCCAAATCTCTGAATACTCAATTTTCCACATTTGCAGATGTGCTGGCAAAACAGCTTACAAAGTGCGTGGTCGCTCCTTTTCCTCATGTACAATTCGCCTCAGTCAGCCTCTTCTTACTCAAAGACCACACAGTGATACAGTGAATACACTCTTAGTAAGTACACTATTGAGACTTGTGTAGATTTGCTATATACCAAAATTACTTCCATGGCAGGTAGTGTCCTTGATGAGATATCTATTGTCCTATGTGACTTGAATGCATTATCCAGTTATGATCAAGCTGGCTATGAGAAGACTGTTAGTCCCATGGCTTGGAGGTTAGTGGAGTGCAGGGTACTTGTTACCAATGGATTGGTTGTGACTGTCCTCTGGGTCCACTTTAACCTCTTAAAACCAGATGAAGTGACATTCACATCATGGCTTGGCTGGGTTACATAAACATCTCATCATGGCATTGTCTGGCCCTCATGTCTGGGTATTGGATGTATAATAGCTGGTTGCTGCTTCAGTGCACAAATAGCTTGGTGCTAGGCCTGTGTACTGTCAAATATCCTGGTGAGATCACCATGCACAGCCAAGTTGATGTAATAGGCTGATTCACATGGACAAGTTAAGGTAGAAGGAGTGTACTCAGGAGTTTGCCATGACTATATCAAACCATTACAGTGCTTAAGAACTGAACAAACCTGTAATGCTGTGGGACACATTTAATCTAGTGATGACATGCCAGCCTATATGCTGGTACTGAGAGTGCTGTAAAGTGTGGTGGGGGCATGTCTAGGTTTTTTCTTGTGACTTCAGGAGTGATGAAGGGCTGTGTCTTTGTACAAATACTTTTCAACACCTACAATGAATAATTGGAAGGGCAATAGGCCATACAATGGGTAGAGCTGTCATCTGAAGTCAATGCAGAGCAACTCTAGGTAAGAGTAAGGTCGTTGTTGATATTGCTATCTCATCTGAGTCTCAGGAGACCCTAATGGCAGCTCTTGATCAATTTAGATGTAGAGGCCTCTTGGACTAAGACCAAGGTCCAGGCTTTTTGCATCTGCTAGGAGAACCTTGAAAAAAATATAGTTTTATTAATCTTGGTAGTGTAACTTATGACTTAGGCTCTCAAATCAGGAGGTCAACAGATGGATTGGCCTGACGGCACTTGTCAACAAGAGTATCTGGAGATACTGGTACCTGTGCATAAGGACCAAGCTATAATTCTTCATTGCCCTGATATTGCAGGTTCTGCTATAAGACAACAGAACTTGGACTCTATCTTGTGCTTTGGAGTCATTTCTTGATGCCTTCTGCAACAGGCTCTTACTTCAGATCATTGGGTACATTTGACAGGACCAACCAAGGACTGCACCATGAGACCAGCAAAGGAGACTAATTACTTAATCTAGGACTGCCAAAACAGGCTATATGGACACTTGGCTTGTCTCCCTGAGGATAGTCCTGGCCGTCAAGTTGTTTCCACTAAGGACAACCCTGGTTTGTGCAAATTGATCATATCTGTCGAGAGGAATTAAAGTTGAGCTTTGGCACTATGAGAGACCCTCATATTTAGCAGCAGAGGATTGATGTGGTAGTGTGCCTTCCTTGGTGTCAGCCCCAGTTATTGATTTTAGGATCTTAGGCTTTCAAGCAGAAATACTGTTAGTAAGTATTAGAGGTTGTGATTGTTAGATGATATATATATATATATATATATATATATATATATAATATATATATATATATATATATATATATATATATATATATATATATATATATATATATAAATATATAAATATATATATATATATATATAATATACATATATATAGATACATATATATATATATATATATATATATATATATATATATATATATATATATATATATTTATATATATATATATATATATATTATATATATATATATATATATATATATATATATATATATATATATATATATATATATATGACTTTGTTTTCTGCAACTATATGTAAGTGTCTATATATTTTTTTTCTTCTAAATAATTATCTCTGATGTATAGTATAGACAGTAATTCAAACATTTTATAATTACAGATAATTGCATTAATTTGGATTATTTGAAAATAAATGATCTCAATTCATTGATTATGGGTGTCATGACATACATGACGCCCCCGATTAGGACTAAAAGATGGGTGTCATTGCGTACATGATGCGACATCGGGATCTGCTCACAGCTGAAGTGCGCACATGAAGTATTATGTCTGTAACAGCACTAGCTTCAGAGCAACAGGGTTCTAAGGTCAGCCTAAACCCGCATTTTGTGATGGTTTTATGGAAAAATATTGTTTGGGCTAGTCTGCACTACCCTGAAAGCAGAGAAAACACTTTTACCATCTGTCTAATTTGTAGCCGGTGCTACCAGCATCATAGACCACCCATCCTGATGCCAGTTAGGTTGTTAGGCGCCCTGTCTGGAATGGAATACATTTATTGAGACATTCAGAAAAGTCAGTAAGTGGTAAAGATTATTCTCACTCACTTAACCCGTTAACGACGGATGTGTTTTTTCGTCATACATGACGCAGGAGCTCTTGCCTGACAATGGGCGTCATGACGTTCGGGGATTTTGGATCAGTATGTTATTTTATTGTGCTATGAGTAATAAGTGAGTAATGTTGACAATTGCAGTCATAATTATTATAACTGCCGTAATATTAAGCAAAATGGGTTTCAACTCGCTTCCAAAACCTAGATGGCACCACTTTCTTCTAGCACCAGCAGGAGAGAGAGCCTTGAATGGTACCCATCTACGGTCTCTAGCAAGCACTAGCTGTATAGAAGGATGGTACATCGCAAGTTGCCGACCTCTTGCTCTAAAGTACCGCAGATGAAAGATGTGCAGGCAGAGCGAGAGGAGGATGGTGACTTACACCATGCCCAATTCCAACAATGTGCCCCTGTGCCAGTAGGGATGCCTTTTATTGTGGCACTCACTGTCAAAAGCACAGTTTCCTTCCTCTTCCCTATCTCTCTTCATTTTGGATGGTTATAAGTTTCGTGTTTGTTCGTGACAGCACACAAATACGAAAAAATAAATTTGCTTTTTGTCCCCCCCTAAAACAGTAATACTTCTATCACATTGAGTATAAAGAAAAAATATGAGTTGATATAGACCCTGAACTACAATTTTAGTCATCTGCAGAATTGATGGAACCTGTGATATGACAGATATAAATTTCAAAAAACAGTAAAACACAAAAAACAAAACACAAATATGGATCTAGCTCTACAATGAGTGACTAAAAGGGAATGGGAAAAATCAAATTATGTGGCAGAAGCTGCATCGATCAGAAATAAAACTCATCCTGGAGCCTGTGTAAGCAAATCTATCCCCCGTCGGCAATGGGTTAAGGTACAAACATTGAGAATCAATTGTTTAGTCCCTTTGATTATGCAAAGAATGTGATTTTCTCAAAGTTACGAAATAAGAACAATTTGTTTCTCCTTGTCTTTCTTGTCTCAAAGTAAAGTAAAACCCACTTTGGTAGGATCCAAAATATTGTTGGTCTTTTACTGTATTCAATACTGTGCCAGTGATCGTTTAAGGGGTCTCCTTATCTACCAGAACATAAATCCCATGAGATGGGGTTTGTCAAATCGATATCAAGGCAAATATTATTAGGATAAAATTAATTGAAAGTATAGTACCAATCATATTTGTATTTCATTTATATTTGAAGCTTTATACATGTGTTTGCACTTGTTCTTGAAGATAAAGAAAGTTATTTGCATTTGGTCATAATGAAATTAGTATATTTGTATTCATTTATATGCACACACACACACACACACACACACACACACACACACACACACACACACACACACACACACACACACACACACACACACACACACACACACACACACACACACACACTATACACACACACACAAACACACACACACACAACACACACACACACACACACACACACACACACACACACACACACACACACACACACACACACACACACACACACACACACACACACACACACACACACACACACACACACACACACACACACACACACACACACACACACACACACACACACACACACACACACACACACACACACACACACACACACACACACACACACAATATAGTGATATTAGTTTAGTATTTGAAAGTAGTAACTCTCTTTTTATATGATTTTGCAGCATGAAATGATCCATGCTTACCTCCATGTCACGCAAGGCCTTAATTATAGAGATAGCCATGGACCAGAGTTCAGAAAGCATATGAAAAGGATCAATGCTCTTCATGGCTCAAAAATAACTGTAAGTATCCTCGTTACTATTTTCTTGAACATGATTTGTAAGCAGTGAGATTTTAAGATGAATGAATTGTGGTTGTTAGATGATTGTTTTCATTCTCCAAGTTCTTTTTTCACTCTCTCAACAGATATACCACAACTTTCATCGTGAAGTCAACAAGTTCCGCATCCACGTCTACCGCTGTGATGGTCCCTGTGTTTCGAGACGGCCTTTTTTCGGAGTCCTCAGGAGAGCCATTGAACGTCCTCCAGGACCCACAGACAGATGGTGGCAGCGTCATGCTGAAGAGTGTGGTGGAACATTCCATAAGATCGAAGGGCCAGGTGCTAAGCCCATGCCAAGCTCTCAAAATGTTGGTTATAAGCCTAATAATCTCATAAAAGAGAAATTCCCTTTGAACCAATCAGGAGGGGGTTTTGACCGTAAAAAAGTAGATAGTTTCAACCAAAATAGGGCAGTGAATAGTAAAGGAAGTAGAAATAACCACAAAATGGAGCCAGGTTCTTCCAGACAAAATGTTAAAGCAAAGGTTTTTGATGAAGAGTCAGTGTTACAGAGGATTAGGGAAAAATACTCAAATACCCGGCAGACTAAACTTTTGTCCTCGGATGAAAGACCAGATTTACTTTTAGGGGCAAATTGTAAACTTGTAGAAGGTCAGATGAATTATAATTATCAGGCAAAATCACCAACAAAAATAAAAGTGGACAAGTACATTAAGAGGTACCAACAGGCAAAGAAATTGTTAAGTGTAGATGATTCAAAAATGGGCAGCAGTCCATCAAAGTCATTGCCACAGAGCCGACATGATATACAGACTAAATCAAGGGCTCAGACCCAAAGCCTAACTACATGTCCCATTTGTAGTGAAAGAATACCAGATGCTATGTATGAACAACACTTAAATCAGTGCTTTGGAGAAGACATGAATTTTGACTCAGAGTTTAATGATGAGGGAAGCAGTGGAAGCAAAGTAGAAGCATCTGCAAAGCAAAGTAAAGAAGACGTGTGGGAGGCACTTTCGGATGCAAAGACTTGTCACAATTGTGGGTCAATTGTCCTAGCTGCTGAGATGAAATTGCACCTCCAGTACTGCATTGACTCAGATGATGAAAAAGATGATGAGAGCTTTGATGACAAAGCTAAGAAATTCAATGAAGGGAGTGGCTTTGAAGAGGCACCTACTCCTGGCATTGTGTCCTGCCCCTCATGCATGGAGAGGGTTCGGGAAGAGCAGATCCAAGAGCATCTTGATCAGTGTTTGACTTATTTGGCTGAAGAATTTTAGTTAAGAATTTGTTCTTGTGTGATTGATATAATGTGATCCATTTTTGATCTTATTTTCTTCTGCATTTATGTTTAAAGATGTGCATGTATTCATAAATTGGCTATTTACCTGTTTTTTCTAATATGTTAATATTAGTAAATTGTAATTTATTATATTATAATATGCAACATATGCATGACTCTCCTACTGTCAAGCTGCTATGTCTTCATGTTCTTATGGGGATTATGTGATTTTCTTAGTGGAATCATTTAATATGGTTTCATATTTTGTACAAAAAAGGATTAAATATTTATATTTATATAATGAACATTTTGGATGAATACCATTTATTAGAAATATAATTATATTTTGAGACTGAAATCCCAAGCTTCTCTAACTGTGATATAATTGCAATGCCATTGAAGAATAAAGAATAAAATTGTGGATATTTGTTATTATAATGTTTATATCTGTATTAATCATAATGATGAAATTATATACATTATTTTTACTATTATTGAAGTTATTGTTTCTTATCTTAACCCATTGGCCGCAGTATTAATAAAATATGTGTACAGTCATGTGGTGGGTTTATGTTGTATGGCACGGTGTCATCCACGTTTATGACCAACGTTGTCTTGACAGTAAATCATGCCATCTGCTATCAATGGTTTAACCCAATGACGACAGGGTGTCATACCTGTGTGACACGGCAAAGTGCCTGATGACGGAGTGACACACCGGTGTGATGTCCCTGAGGCGATATTCCTTAGGCCCGGCATAGGGGGTTGCCAGTTTTCGCCGGACCGTCGGCAACGGGTTAACCCAATGATGACGGTGCGTCACACTCGTGTGACACAGCTAAATTCCCGATGCCGGGGCGTCATGCCAGTGTGACGATTACAATGCAATATTGCAATCGCCCGGCATAGGGGTTTTCGCGTAGCGCGTGCCCTGTCAGGAAAGGGTTAATATCATTATTATCATTACTGATATTTTATTGTAATAATATTTTATATTATTATTATTATTATTGTTCTTATTGTTATTATTATTATTATTATTATTACAGTTATTATTATTATTATTTTTATTATTACTATTAATTATTAATGCTATAATCATGAAATAACAGGAGGCTACTGAATGGTCCTGGCATGCAGCTAATAAAAGTTTAGTGTCAGCAAAACTCAGTTCCTCTGATTTATCTAATACTTGGTCGTACTGCCCTTGACCTTTATGACTATTTTCAATCATCTAGGCACTGTTCAGCATGATGCCTATTGTATTAGTTGTTCATATCCATGCACCACATTTTTGTCATCACTTCACTCAGGCGTGAACAGATGATGAGTCACAGTAGCCTTTTCTTCAGTTCTGAGGTTTGTTGAAGCCATCTAGGTGCAGTAAGAAAGAAATGGCAAGGTGAAGAAGGGAAGGTTGGGAACTTAGACAGAACAAAAGGGAAAGAGACATTAACCCTCTCTGGACGGGTGGTACACTACTGTACCACTCATTCAAAAGCCTGGTGGCCGGGTGGCACAATATGGTGCCAGCCATTTAATTGATTTAGGCCTAAGCGTTCGAAAGCCCCGGCATTGTGACATGCAAGGCTGGAATGCCCCTATTGTTAGTGGCTTAACATTACTTATTCTGTGACAGCCCATAAAGCACTGAGGCAGAAAAGCTGGGTCTTGAGGGGAATCCAAGACTTTCTGCTTTGGTGCCAGCACTGCCAGGTATGGGAAAAAGGGAAGACCAAACAGAAAGAAATGCAACAGTTTCAGGGCACTTTTTCTTGCGAATTTCAGGACTGTACTTTATCATTTTTCCAGATGTAGCTGTATCTAACATTTTGGATATTTTTTTTCTCTTCATTTCTCAGTATGCGGTTGATTCAAGGTTACAAATGAGTTTACATTGTAAAATATGCTAATACATACAGTACATTTTATCAGCTTGAATCTGTTTGTTTTTAATATTTGGTGAGGAAATTTTACTTCATTGAGTTGGGAAATATTCTTTGTTTCATCACTGTCATTGTTGATAGCCTCTATTATCCCCTCCATTTGCTCTTAGGGATCAGGTCTTTATTTTTCAGAATGTCATGAGTTCTGTAACTTCCATGATCATGAAAATCCTACACCCAACACTAGTTACTTTATGATTGGTGGTGTTATTATGTGTCCATTAGTTATCATTAGTTAAATGCATCCATATATGATTCATGTTCAAATTGTGCAGTGGATTGTGATTTTCGTTCATATTAACCCATCCCCGACGGGGGAATTCTAGCCTTGAATGTCCAAATGCCGGGGCGTTCGAATTATTAGGCCTAAATCAATTGAATGGCTGGCACAATACTGTGCCGCCCGGCAACTGGGCTTTTGAATGCGCGGTACACATGCTGTACCACCCGTCCTGTGTGGGTTAACAATGACTTCTAATTGAGTGTGCATGTACGTGTAATGGTGTGTATTGGTGTGTGTTGTGTGTGTGAATTGTTTTTTTTTTTCATTGCTTAGGTTATAGTTTATGTACTGTTCCTGTTAATGAAGGATGAATGAGAGGGTAAATGAGATGTATGTTGGACCACAGTGCTCAATCATGAACTCACAGATATTTTAGATTGGAAGAGCCATCTAAATTAAATTGCCTTAAAGTAACTGGGTTAAGCTGGTGAGAGGTGGCAAAGAGTAACAGTAACTGTAAAATATATATTTTTTTATTATAATACATGCAGTAATAAGAAAGCAAGTTAATGATATACTACATTGACTTCATGCTCTTATATAATGGCTGTAAGTTAGTAGAACCTTTAGTTCAGTTTGACTGTAGGTGGCTAGATAAAGGTTTTAGCATTATAAGCTGAAATATAGTTCAGGGATATCCATTATAAGTTAATCATACATGCTTGCTCTTAGGTGATATATAGCAAAAGAACTTATTGTCATTACTAGTAGTTGGTGAACTCGGGAGCAGTTGCATATCCATATTTCTTTGACTAGAATGACCTGATTTGGGCTCTGGCTTTTAGAGGGATACGCGAAGTACAAGCAAACACATACATTATACCATTTTTGTTTCCACTAACATATCACTGAATTATAATGACAGAAAGCCATATAAAGTCTAAGGTAGTGTGGCCAATCATGTGCCAAGGATGGCACAGTGCCACCTCAGGCTTACCCCCTGGACATGTCCCTGCTCAGAAATATCAAACCAAGAGGGAAGATTTGGTCAGTTGATGAATTAAGGTTGATTCAGGACTCTAATCATCCCTAGAGGTTGTTAACCCTCTCGTGACGGGTGGTACACTACTGTACCGCGCATTCTAGGCCCGTTCGCTGGGGACGCGATACGGCATCGTTTATTTAACTGATTTAGGCCTATGCGTTCGAGAGCCCCAGCATTGTGACATGTAAGGCTGGAATGCCCCCGTCGTGAATGGGTTAAAGATACATCTTTGGATGATCTTGGAATGTCTCAGATGGATCACAGACAAGATCGGTTGAAAAGAAAGATTATTAGATCACAGCTGATAATATTGTTTAAAAAATTGGTCACCAACATTAATGGTAAACCATTTTGTGAATTAGAGGGTTCATGAGATTTTTAAAGACTGCAGATCATCTTGTAAATAGTCTCCCAATATCAACTCATGGTCAATATTAGTCATTCAAGCAAAGTTGAAGAGACTGCTTTATTTCCAATACAAAATTGAAGCCCTTCTTGACACAGTAATTGGGATAATAACTCTTATGGGAAAGGAGTGTTGTGTTTGAAATTAAATGAGAATTATTCATTTTTCAACTGAGAACATGTGGCATACTGAGAATGAGAGTGATCTTAAGTCACTGTGGAAGTGAAAGAGCATTCTGAATGAGGTTTTGGTTAGGAAAACAAGGGAGAAACCGGAAAGACTTTCCTGGCAAGGATTGGTTTTGTAAGGACTGATTTTGTTAGGTTTTGATTTCCAAGTGTTTAAAAATTTTGCTGAAGAATTCAAGAAATTTAGTACATGAAATTTATACTCGTGTTCATTATTTCTTTTCTTTGACATCCTTTTGTTATATACATCTCATATATATATCTCAATTTTTATATTTTTCTCCTTTGCCCTTCAGTCAAATTTTCCAGCGTCTTTGCAACCCCATGTAAATATTTCAAGATCTGTCAATTATAATGTAGATATATAAATGTGTTTACTTATTTGAAACATGTTTGCTTGTGTGAGTGTGGGTGTATGCATGTGCATGTAATTTTGGAGGGGGTGTATTTGTAAGTATTACTAACAATTAAATGTTGAATTGTATTTTTCTTGTGATTTTTTAAATATTTGCAGAAAATATCATGGACAAACATGTATTTTTGATTTTACATATTGGGCTTCATAACATTTACCAGAAAAGATATTCATAAATTACTTTCTAACTTTTTTGTGAATTGTTTTCTTTAATGTTGATCAAGTGAAAAATATAAATGAAGACTGACTTTACTAGTGAAAAATAAGACATGTTCCTCAACCACAGTGATGCACATTCATTTTAGTGTGGTACCATTTTCATTTGAGCCACATACATTACAAAATTATATGACTTTCTATGGAGTATGTACTGACAACTTGTACCTTCAAGTATCATATAGAAAAGGAACAAATAAAACACTATAGTAAATAACATTTTATAATCTAGTCAAAATCTTTTTCAAATAAACAATGCAAGTGTTCTTTATCTTCGGTTAGTCTTTGGGTATATATTACAAATGCTCCAAGGTAGGATTACAGCGCTCTTGCCAGCTGCTTCTGCTTTACCCGAGTCTGCCTGACAAACAGGGACTCCATTACATACACGAGCTTCCACATGAGATCTACACGCCATCAGTGTGACATGAAGGTATGGAACATTAAAGCACTTTACACAAAATGTGCAAATCTATCCTAAGTGTTCCATTAAAAAAAATACATTTTGTAATACTTCTTATAAAGTCTTGCAGCTTTGACAAGATATACTTTTTTTATTTAATTATTTTTTTTAGTATGAATATCATAATTCCACTCACTCATCTAAAACATATTTTTCCCATTTGTGTAAAAGGAGCACCTGTGAATGATTAAAAAATCAAAATTGTTATTTTTTGACACATCTTTCTTTACTTTTTACCTTAATTAACATGATACTAATACTAAAAAATATTCTAATAATGTAGTTTCTTGTGAAGTGGTACCCTATACCCTATCAGCATAACCTTTTTTTTTTGTATTTGTGCCCCTGACAACATATGTTTGAGTTTATTGACATACAATTGTATAAAATGTGAATACATTTGCCTTTCTTGACCTCTTTATATAGTAAAATATTAACAAAACCAATTACTGAATGAGTTCATTTCAACAAAGGAGTCTAAAAATGTCTTTTATTTATTTATAAATAAAAGCTTTCTAACAATCTTCATAAATTTCCTTAAAAATAAAATAAAGGATAATAAAAACTAAGCAACAACAAGTGATGATGATTATATCAATAAATGATCATACATTTTTTCTCCAGGCGAGGAAAATAAATGAATATCCTATGATGTCTTATATTGTACTTTTCATATATCCATTTAACTAACAAGAACATAATGACAGAATAAGAGAGAGAGAGCAAGAGGGAGAAGGAGAGCTATGAGTTAGTGAAAGAAGGGAGAGAGGGAGAGAGGCAGGAAAGAAGGAGTGAATGAGGGATGGAGGAAGGGAGTAGGGAAGGAGGGAAGAAAGAAAGAAGGGAGGAGAAGAAGAAGAAGAAGAAGAAGGAGAGAGGGAGGGAAGGAAGGAAGGAAGGAAGGAAGAAGGAAGAAAGAAAGAAAGAAAGGTAGGATGGTAGGTGAGGAAGGAGGGAAGATTAGTAGATAAGAAGGAAGAATATAAAGACGGTAGGTAAGAAAGAAGAATATAAAGATGGTAGGTAAGAAGGAAGAATATAAAGATGGTAGGTAAGAAGGAAGAACATAAAGATGGTAGGTAAGAAGGAAGGAAGGAAGGACAATAGGTAAGAAAGAAGGATAGTAGGTAGGAAGGAAGGAGGGTAGATAGGTAGGGTGAATGTATGAAGAGTGAGAGAGTGAGTGAATAGGAAATAGAAAAGAATATTATTTTTATAATTATTTGAATAAATATGAAAGAAAATCAATAACAGCAGCAAAGAGAAGGAACCAATTTATCATATATTGCATTTAAAGCATTAGGTAATCATAAGAGATAAAATATTCTATTTACAATGACATTGTTACAATATGACATACCAAGGTTCTTTACTAATCTAGATTTAATATACAGTATTTACCAGTACCATTTTTGTTCACGTATTCAGTATGCTGCTAACAGTTCATTAACAGACAACAAGATGCTAATTCATGCATAACATCAATGGCATGTGGCTCCTATATTGATATAAGCATTTCTGCTTTGAAATACAGTTAATATTACAATATTCGTCTAGGAATATTATTTTTTCAATCGTTATTTGTATCCTTAACTATGTTAAAACCTCCCGTTTTCACTGCGTAATTTTTGTTAATGAGAAATTGTTTACCTGATATTAAGAATCACACCTACAGTGTTGACTATAGGCTATTTGGCACCTTTACCCAAGAAATATAAAACATTTGCAAGCTATTTCTAATGAAAGTTTTGTATTGTGAAATATTTTGTCTCCATTAACTACAAGTTTATCAACACTGATATCCTAAAAAAGTTACATTGAGCCCATATTTGAGTCAAGAAATTGATGTTGGTGGCAAATGCCTGGAGGCAAAGTTTTACAAGAGGTCACACTGTTTCCCAGTGTCCATAAAAGACACATTTTTTTACTCATAGGTCTGTTCTAATATACCAAAGGAGCATGGTTGAGCTGAAGGTAATCACAAGGGACCATATACACATCCTCAAAAGACAGAAGAGTATTTACCTGAATGCCAAGTAACATGGGTTCAGTGGTGTCTTTGGCAACCTGAACATGAGTCACACTGGGGTTACACTAGGTTCAGAACATACAAAAGGATATGATGATCAAGTTGAAAAGTGAATCACAAAGGCTGCTAATGTTCTCCGTAGCCAAAAGTTTTAAGGACTTATGAGACTGCAGTCCTCTAAAATCATCAGCAGTCAAAAAGTGGAGGCAAGATTAACTTGGAACAATGATAAATAAAATCAAAATGAATTCTAAGCAGCAAAGGGGGGGGCAGGGGGTAACCTGAAGGGAGGTCACAAAGGGTTTCAAGAGTCCTCAGTAACCAGAGGGGCACTTTGGTAGCAAAACAGTCTCAACTAACTGTTGTAAGTATTTTGGGGTAAGGGTGGGAGGAATCACAAATATGATTATCTGCCTTATCACCACCAGGAAATGGAAATTATATACCCTTGAATCCAAGGGCTCGTCAGGCTTATCAGTAAAATGAAGCACAATCCTCATTCACAGTATATACATACAATTACAAGAGAGCTCCAATGAGCTTTTTTTTTTGGCACATCACAAAGATGGTTTGAATTTAAAGTTTGGCAGGTTCCTTGGGAAGCAGTCATCATTCATAAATGTGTAGCTGCTATAGTTACAATTTATGTGACTGTATTTATATCACCGTCAATCCGATAAGGATGAATTGTGCCGAGTAAGTGTTGCAGGACTCGTGAGGGTGGAGTTATGTCTGGTTTTTCTCGACCCATCTTCCCACATAGCTGCTTGCTTTGCTGTGTTGCTAAGGGCATTTGTCCTGGCAAAGTCTATGGTGGCATAACCTTCAGCTACATGGTTCGGCGGTGATTCAGGACCTGACACCATAGACTCAAGTGGACTAAGAGGTGCTGCTTGTGACGAGTCTGAACCACGGTCGAGATCAAGAGAAATGTAGTTGATCTGTGAAGGCTGGTCAGTGTCTGTAGTAGTAGTGGTTGTGCCGGAATAGG
>NW_028234405.1:15004867-15012367 GCF_977035675.1 Penaeus japonicus | reverse complement strand
CACATAACAACAGCCTGACCTCCAGATAGACACACACACCATTACTCAGTTTACCAGATATGCAGAGAGACTGTGAATAGACCCTCCCCTATCACAGCACACATCAGCATACATACACAGACAGACATGACCGATTACTCTCACAACGAATGGCTGAGAGAGTGAACAGGTGAATAGAACACTTGTTGATAAAGATGACATAATAACAAGTGGGTGGCTCAACATGTGGTTTCTATATATAGATCTACTATTACTGTATATCTACCCTTAATGACTGTAATTTTCCTCATAAACAATTGTACTTTCACTTGCTGCCGTATCAGAATACACACACACACACACACACACACATATATATATATATATATATATATATATATATATATATATATATATATTCATATATGTGTGTGTGTGTGTATGTATGCATGCACACGCGCGCGCGCATACACACACACACGCACATATATATATATATATATATATATATATATATATATATATATATATATATACATAGATAGATAGATACAGATATTTGTATATATATACAAACACATATATGTATATATATTTATATATACACATATATATGTGTATGTGTGTGTGTGTGTTCACCTTTGTGTGAAATTGTGTTTCCTATCATACAACCAGATCAATAGGTATGGTACTCAATGCTAACTATTAACATATCACATTTGGTCAAGCGAAGGCCAGTAAATTGCTATTTCAGTTAAAGAAAAGAAGATAAACATTGTGAAGTGTTAACTGACAACACAAATGTAATCAGAAATCGAGCCTTTGATCAGTCCTTCAATATATATTTGAACAATTTTATTATAGGAGTATTTTCTACAACAGGAACCAATGGAATACAGGACTAAAACCCTGTTCTTTTCTAAGTATATGATACCATTACTCCATTAATCTTTTACTGATACAGGATTTAATGCAACCAGTTATGCAATTCCACTCTAATCATCACATCTGACGGGTGACACACCTGGTAAAGAAGTAAAAGCCGATCAACTCTCTCCCAGTCTGGTTGTATACATCTTGTGTGAGTTTCCATGTATCCCTTATCAACCAATACAGTTGCCAGACAAAATAGAAAACAAATATAACTCATTAAATAGCAATTCAGTGATTCGCCTCCTTCGTTCCTAAGCAGATTCGGTCTAAAAATGTCTCAAGAGTAAAGAATGAAGTATTAGTATCGACATCTCGAAGAGGAAACTAAATTCTTTGTCAGGGATAACAACCATTGACCTGTGGTTAACATGAGCTTATTCATATATGTGAGTTAAATCAAGGTCAACAAGATTCAAAATACCATGTCGGTCTCGGTGGTCGAAGCCTCGAAACAGCTCAGTATAGCATGAATTGACTGATCCTCGGAACAGCGCTGGGATTTATTCGCAAGGTCTCTGGGAAGTGATAGCGGGTTGCCAATTCTAATTCTTGCTTCATCACTTCTATTTGAATCAAGAATATGAGTTATAACATATGCACTACAAAATGACAATACTCATTCTTTGACCACGTGATCTGGAACTAACTGCCTCATATTAGAAATATTTATTATTTGATTATTTTCAAGGCGAAATATCAAGCATTTCATTATAAAACTATGCACTGTTCTTTGTTCTCTTTATGTAATGTCATATTAGCAAATTGTTTTACACATGTAGAGCAAATCGTAACAAAATGAATAAAAGTGTGTGATTTCGAATTCAAATACACGTTTTGCACTTGGAGGCCCCTTTCGGACTTTTGAGATCTGTTACTCTGCTAGCATATTCATATTATTATCTTATAGATGACAGTGAGTCCTAATGTATTTATCAAAATGAATATAATTTTACATTAAGTAGATCCTAAGATAATAAATGCTTCACTCCTCTTCCTGAGAAATCTGACGTGGAAAATTATCATAGGAAATGGCTGATAGTTGACAAGGAAACTGTAAATACCTCACAAAGCATTCTCGTGGTCTGTTTTTTCCAGAATCATTCTAGTCCCTACTTATAACTGGGTGGAGGTATTTTGCACGACTTGAATGATAAAGCATGGAAATACTGAAGTAGCTGAAGGAATCCTATCATGAAATTACCACTCGCGTCATAAAAACGTTAGACAGGTACAGGTACAGTCTACCGTGCAATACATACTGCTCTGCATGTGCTATTTCCTTGTTAAGGAATGCGAATATAGATTCAATGTCAAAGGAAAAAATATGTATTCAAACTCAAGACGGTATTTATACATGGATACATACCACTACATTATTTGTTATGTAGAAGTTTCCAAGTGTTACACAATGTTGGTAACTCAAAATGAGGAAAGGCAAAGAAATTTTCGGTATTCTTTTATCATAGTATTCTTATTTCCTTTCCTTTGATTCGATACATTTAGGCCTGCTACCCTTGAATTAGCATAGTTTGTCTGAACGTCTGTATGTAAATGAAAATCACATCCGGTTTGTCTTGATCTTGAAAGTCATCGACATATCAATTAATCCTCTTACCCTATTGGTCTTTCATTGCCAAGAAGTTGATGATTTGAATATCGACTTAAAAAACCGTTATAAGGTAATTCTGATAAATCATCCCTTTTGGCAAAATTCCTGTTATAAATTATCTTGCGTAAATGCTTAACGCATCTTTCTATTGTACGAATCCCGAGAAACCACCCATGGAATGAATCTATTCAGCAAGGTATTTCACAGAATGGAGGAGGAGAGCATAGGAGAAAAGGAAGGAATAAAAGAAAATTCAAAGATCTCTCAGAATACTTCCTTAAAACTTTAACATTGAAATCAACACACGTAATTTCTATTACCAATTTCATCGACTTTCATAATGCAAAGGAAGGGATCTAAATCTTTTCTTCCCAATTCATAAAGGAACAAGCAAAGCACAAGACATAATATATAAATATAACCACGAGGATACACACATCTCAACTACTCGACGAAAAACGAACACACATCTGCACAGACACACACATACAAATATCTACCTACAGGTGCACAAACCAGCAGCGCCCACCCACCCACCCACCCACACGCTCACTCGCACACAGTCATCCACCGCCCCCCCCCCCCCACCTCCCTCCACACACGGACAGGTGCTCCGGGATGCCGCGGCGGAAGTCCTCCTTCTCCCGCAGGTGAGCGCCAAGGCCAGAGGGGCTGCGGACCGGAAGCCGGTTTAAGGAGGGTGGGAAAGGGAGACGAGATAATGCTCGCTCGCGATACAGAGAGATTTTTGAGAGACAAGGGCTGGGCTGAGAGAGGGAGAAGGGGTGAGGAGAGGCATAATACGAAAAGGAGATAGTAAGAGAATTGTTCAGTGTATGCATACATGCACACACACACACATATATATAGATATAGATAATTGTATGTACAACAAACAAATACACACACACGTATGTATATGTGTGTGTGCACGCGCGCGCGTGTAATTTTCATATACGAATACATATATATACATACATATACATATATACAAACACAATATCTATATATATATATATATGTGTGTATGTTTTATAAAAATATATGTATATATATATATAAACACACACACACACGTATATAGTATACAAACACGTACGCATACAGGTGTATGTCTGTGCTTGTATGTTTACGAAGAAAATTGTCAAGTGCACATATATCCTTTCAACTCAGTGTTTTCGTGTACATATCTTAAAATACATTAAGTCAAAGTCAGTTCACGGCGATTAGTGTTTACTGTCTTAGAAATCCGAAATTAACATCACGTTTGCCAAGTGCGGTATCGACGATGACCTGAATGAGGAAGCACTTCTACAATGTACAAAGACTTTCATCTACGTTGAAATTCGGGCGGCTCTACAGCGGGCCTGATCCGAGTGTGTGCGGGGATGCTCCCTTATGGACACTTGATGCGATGGGATGTTACGTGATATCATTAATAGCAGTGGATATCCGGAATCGCCGAGTTCAGAGCAGCAGAGTTTTTTTTAAACGGGCGTCAAATATCACGGCATAAGGGATGTACTGGACAAGAAAGGAAAGGGGGAAGGAGAGAGGGGGGGGGGGGCGGCGAGAGGAAGGAAGAGGAGATAAGAAGAGATGAAGAAAGGGATGGAGTAAGGGAGGGGTGTAAAGAAGAGAGATGGTGGTGGAGGAAGGGATCGAGTCAATAAATGGGGGGTGAGAGGGAAATTGGGAGGAAGGGAGGAGGGGAGGGAGAGGAAGAAAGCTTTTTCTATGTGAGGTATATATTAAACATAGGAAGAAAAATGGCAAAGAAGAAGCTAAAAGAAATGAAGAAGGAAGACACATTTAAAATTGAAAAAAAATCATCCATTAAGGTTTTAGAAAAAAAAGGTCAACTCTACTTCAAAATCCGTATGCACACACCTATTACAGGTCGTGTGTAAATTTATACATATATATGTGTGTGTGTGTGCATATTTGTAAACATATGTTTATATATATATACATATACATACATATATATATATATATATATATATATATATATATATATATATATATATATATATATATATATAGCCATGAAGAGGTGCGCTTCATGTTCGAGCCGTGCGGAAGCGCTCACACGGGAATGAAGCGGCGGCGGCATAGAAGGCAAAAGGTTACCTGCCTTGTTGCGCTCCATAAATTTTGGCGAATTGGATACCTGTGGCTGATTGAAGTAACTCTCGAACTCGCAAGGGGAAATGACTGCACGTATCAAGACAGGTGCAAGTATAATGTTGATATTGGCATTGTTGGTATATTTTTCATCATCCTCAGTGTCATTATCTGTCATCATTATCATTGCTGTCATCACTGTTATCATAATCTTCAATTGCCATAGCACCATCATTGTCGTATTATCTTTATTACCGATGCTGTGGGTTTAACACTGCCGTGAGACAAATCAAAATATCGGGGGTCAGAAACATCACACACACACATATATATATATGTGTATGTATGTATATCTATCTATATATCTATATAAACACACGCACATCATATATATATATATATATATATATATATATATATATATATATATATATATATATATATATACATACATACACACACAAGTATGTGTGTGTGTGTGTATGTGTGTGTGTGTGTGTGTGTGTGTGTGTGTGTGTGTGTGTGTGTGTGTGTGTGTGTGTGTGTGTGTGTGCGCGTGCGTTTTTTGTGTCTAATTCTACTACAACATTCGCGACTGGAAGCAACTGATATGGATTTGATAAGAAATTTCCTTGCTAAATTGTCTCCGTCATATTGGTAATCACTTATATCACTCGAGTAATATTACATTTATTCCATAACAATGTACCTCTTTAATATATTCGTTAGTATGTGCGTCCGTTTTTCTGAATGTGTGTATGTATGTATGTGTGTGTGTGTGTGTGTGTGTGTGTGTGTGTGTGTGTGTGTGTGTGTGTGTGTGTGTGTGTGTGTGTGTGTGTGTGCATGTGTGTATGTGTGTATGTGTATATGTATGTATGTGTGTGTGTGTGTGTGTGTGTGTGTGTGTGTGTGTGTGTGTGTGTGTGTGTGTGTGTGTGTGTATGTGTGTGTGTGTGTGTGAGCATGACGAACATGAACCATCTGTGCTATGGTAAGCATGAACCATCTTTATGACAAACAAAAAGTATCTGAAGTATGACAGACCAACTGCAGCTAAATAGCATCGTGATAAGCATGAACCTTCTGTAATAAGTTAGACATGAACCCATCTGCAGAATGACAGGTAAAGACCATCTGTTATATGAAAACAAAAGTAAACAGGGGCTCTCTGCTGATTAACCGACAGGAACCATCCACTGACTGACCAATATAAACCATCTTCAACTTGACAAGCAGTAACCATATATAGCAGTGGTATCCAATATTTTTTTTGCAAGAGAGCCATTTTGATACACTACATTCATCGCACCTCATATGTCATTAGCAAGGCTACTGATCTATGGTATATCAAAGTGAAACTATCTATGGTATGGCAAAAATAACCAAGTATAATAAAAAGGAGACACGTGTATCCTGACAAACATGTGCTATATATCCAGAACTAGTGTTACAAATGTAAATAATTTACTAAGTAAAAAAAAAGGTTAACTGTATAGTATACGTATGATACCATATGACAAAATTATCAATCTGAGTTGTAAAAAGACATGGCCTACCTATAGTATGACATTCAGGAGCCATCTGCAATTAGTGTGTTGTGTGAAACACAAAAAAACACTGTAGTGTGGCAAACTAGGGTCATCTGTCGTTTGGCATCATGAATAGTCTGGCAAACAGGACTCATGTAATGTAATAGTTTTAACCATCACACTCCATAAGGGTCCTGTTTGCCATACTACACAGTTAAAAATTGTTCTGTCATGTCAAACAGTAGATAACTCCATTAGTCATACCGCAATTGCTTGTGCATGTTACAGTACACTTTAACTGATTGTCAAACTACAGGTAGATTATCTCTTTTATAACCCAGAATGTTATTTTTGTCTTGTTATAGATGGCTGTCACAGCACATATAGTATTTTAACAGTACAGATGACTCTTGGATGTCACATTTTAGATGGTTCCTGATTGTCATATCTATCAAAGTAAGAAGTTTTTACTCTATAGACAGTTTACATTTTTAATTGCAGATGGTTCTTTAACTCACTGCAGACAACATCTGAAGTATGGCACTTTGTATTGTAATAAACAAGAGACCATCTATAGTGGGGAATTCAAGAAAAATAGGCCTATACAAGTAACATCTATAGCATGACAACAAGGAACTATTCATAGTGTGACAACCAGATACTACCTATTGTATGACAAACATGAACCACTGAAGCGTCAGAACGGTATGACAACCAGCAACCGTCTGTGATGTGACAACTAGGAATCATCTGCATAACGAAATAAAAGGATAATGGAAAAACAAACAAGTATCTTCTGTAGTGTGATAAACACTACATGGCATGACAAATAATAATCATTAGTATGAGAAGCAGGAACCGTCTGTAGTGCAATAAACATTAATCAATTTAGAACCATCTGTAGTGTGACATCCAGTGTATAGAATTATCAGATTTCCGGCAAACAGGAATAACAGTTATGTATTATCTATAATGTAAAAATCAAGAACCATCTGTAGATGGCAAACAAGAACAATATCTACCATCATACCCACTACCTATAGCATTAAAATGAAACTGTTTATAACATAACTACAAACCATCTGCAGCTTGACAAACGTTATTATTAAAGGCAGGACAAACAACCATCTGTGACACAGACCAAACATCAGGTGAAGTTAACCTATGACATGCCTAGATGATATATATGAACCAGCTGTGGATTCAAAAGTTAGAAACATCAATAAAATAAGCATCTCCCTGATTATAGTCCATTAAGATTCTTGACATTATGTTTTAGTCAGGGGCCAACCACAGGGCCCCACACACGAAAAGATAATA
>NW_028234405.1:14962367-14984867 GCF_977035675.1 Penaeus japonicus | reverse complement strand
GTAAGAAAACCTGTGCTTATGACTGTAAGTACCATAGTACAAGGCATCTCTACTGGCACAGGGGAACATTGTACACACTGGGCATTCTTCATCGCTGGCACTTTAGAGCAAGAGGTCGGAAACTTGCTGTGTACCATCATTCTCTAAACATAGTATTTGCTAGAGACCTTGTACAAGTGCCATTCAAGGCTCTCTCTCTTACTGGTGCTAGGAGAGTGGTGCCATTTAGGTTTTGGATTTTAGGTGAAACCCATATTGCTCAACATTACGACTCTATAGTAATTATGATTACAATTGTCATCATCATTCACTCATTACTCAGAGTGCAATAAAGAAACAGTGATACAAAATCCTCCAACGTCTAATGCCCACTGTTAGATCAAAAACTTGTAGCATGTATGTCATGACACCCATTTGCAATGGGTTAACTAATGATACACTGCTTGTGGAAAGTACAATCACTCTAATTGGCTTTGTCTGTTAAACTTTTAAAGGGTATAGGACTTTTATCATTCAACTTAATGTGTCTTCATTCAGATACTGTATTCTTTAGTGGTCATGGAGATTTTTTTTTTTTTAAGATATAATGGATATACAAGGTCAGACAGAATATAAAAGCGATAATGATAATGAAAATAAAAATAAAAATAAAAATAATCATAATAACAATGACAGTAATAATAATAAAAGTAATAATAACAACAAAAGTCCCTGGAAACAAATCAACAGGCATCAACAATCTTATGTTGAAAGGTGCTTTTCAGTTACTTTGAAAATTATGAAGTACTAAGAGATTTTAGGAATCAAATAATATAACAAATAAGTTTCATATCTTTTCTATTACTCCATCTAAAGCAAAATCACCCAAATATATAGATGGTTTTTGTACAGTTTCACTTGAAAATTGACAGAGTTTACAATATTTACAAACACTGATTTTCTGAAATGTGTAATATTATTATCTTAACCCATTGTGGACGGGGCACCTAACAACCTAACTGGATGTCAGGACGCGTGGTCTACAACACTAGCCCAAACAATATTTTTCCATATTTCCATCATAAGATGAGGGTTTAGACACCCGTCTTTTAGGCCTAATCAGTGCCGACATGTATGTTATGACACCCATATGCAATGGGTTAATAATGTAAAAGGCCAAAAGGTATGACTATTTACAAAAACAATCCATAAAAACTAAGCTTATCTATCTGCTACAACAGCTCGATCTATCAACTTCGTTTTCTTTTTCCTGATAATCTTTCCTTTTCTTTCAGCAATCTTACGTTTCTTGGATTCCTTGCTTGTTAGATTCTTCTTCTTCCTCTTTCTCTCTGCAAGGACTGGATTCAATGCACGCTGCTGCAAGCCACGTGCTTTACGCTCATGTCTTTTCTTGGCCAGCATGACCTGGGCAGCAGTGAGATGACGTGTGTACACTTCAACCCCAACAAGCTCTTTCACCATTGTTGCTACTTCCTTCGTCTTTGTGGCTAGGTTCTCAGGGAGCTTTTCATCTGAGAGCTCCCGAGCTAAGTGCTTTAAAATGTAGCCAAGCAGCATGCTTTCATTAATTTTCTCTCCAACTACAACTGCTAAGCCTGCTATGAGATTGAGCAGAGATTCACGGACTATGGTGGAATCTCTTCCATGCTTTTGAAGCTCCTCATACGCCAGATTTCCAACATGACGAACAACCCAAATTGCACTGGGGATGGGTTCTTCTTCATCTCCGAGAACTAAATCAGTTCTTCCTTTTTTATTGGCTTTTGTCTTTAATTTGCAGTCACCATTCACATTTTCTAGTTCTTCGTCACTTTTCTTCTTAACAAGAGGAACCTTACATGAATGGCGAACCATATATATCAGATTTCTAATAACAGAGAGTGAGAGTTGTGTCAAGAGTGGCATGCCTGTTGGGGCTTCTGTTCTCAGCTGTTCACAGATATCTAAAACAAGTGAGCGTGCTTCATCTGTGTTGGTAGTGAGAGGAGGTGATACACTGCCTTCAACAGGATGAGCAGCTAACATATATCCAATTAGTCCAGCAGCACTCAATCTAACTTGGATATGTGGATAGAGCAAATGAGCTTGTGCATACTTCCAAACTTCAGAATCAGTGTGTTTACTCCAATCTTCGTGGGTGAAGAACGCTCTCACTATTTTCGTGAATACTTCTAATTGTGCCACAAGACAGTTGTCCATGTAACAGGTCTCCTTGCTCAATTTTACATCATCAGTATCATCTTGCATGTTGGTGAACTGTGCATTGTACCTTGATGGGTTTAGTAGATTTATTACTATTGGTGCTACTTTAATAAGAAATTGTTTAGGAAGAAGCTTAACTGTAACATCAAGAAAAGCACTTAGTGATTTCAAACCAATCTGCATTGCAATAGCATTTGTCCTGACAGAAGCTTTTGGTTTCTCTTCTAATAGTGGAAGACAGAGCTCTATCAGTTCTTCTTTTCTTTTTGATCTTTTAAACATGGTTTTGAGTGCTTTATGTAGCAAATTCTTATTCTCTAGTGATTCTTCAACTATAAGCTGTTTAGACAAGTTAAACCATATATTTGTCTCCACTGTTTTAGTCAAAATTTTTGATGGAAAGTTGCTAACAATATCATTAATCATAATACTTGCAGACATCCTTCCATCTAGTATAGAGTAGGATATATTTCCTAGATAATATGTAATGTACTCATTTATCATAACAGGCTTCATTGGATAAGTGAGCAAATAAGTGTAAAATGTTATACGTGCTTGTGTTAATGCATTTAAACCACCACTTGTAATGCTCATTTTCTGCACGGTTTTCATCAAGTTATGGAGCTCAGGTGCATCAATTTTGCGTGCAATAATGGATTGCAAAACAACAAAAGCAGTTTGTTGCTGATTTCGGTCTTGTATATTACCATCTAAGTACTGCAACAAAACTCTCAATTCCTCTTCATTCAGCAAGTAGATATCAACAGATTTTACAATAAGAGCAAGAGATTTGAATGATAATTGGACAAGGTCATAAATCTTACCTTTGGCAAGTTCAGGGGATGAGAACTTGTGCAGTATCAAAAACATCTGCTTGCACAAATTTTTCAATTCTGTTTGCAAAGAAGGAAGTGGAAACTTGACCATCATACTGATGGATCTGAGGGCATACACACATATTTCAGGGTATTCAGAATCAATACAGTTAGCTAACACTTTAAGGAATGGATCCAGCAACATCACATGTTCTTTATCTTCTGGTATAAACCTGCCCTTTTTTAACAGACTAGCAAGAAACTGCACTGCAAATTCAATCAGCACATGAGCAGTTGCCTTGAATGAAGTCTTGGGGTTGAGCCGAGCCTTCTTGGGTTCTGGCTCCAAGATGAGGGAGTCTGGCTGTTGAATGCCTTTCTTGTTCTTTGTTTTTTGTTCTTTTTCTGATGTGAGGGTGAGTATCCTCTCATTCAACATGCCGTAAATGAACACCGATTTCTGAGTAATGGGGATGTTTTCATTACGTTCTAATCCACCGCATATTTCAGACAAGCAACGCACCATCTTGTTCACTACTTTCTTATCTTGTGTCTCAGTGAGGACCTCCTTCAATGGCAAAATGATTTCTTGAAGGCATTCAGTAGATATGAATTCTGCAGTGAATGCCAAGATTGCATAGCTTCTATTGACACGTGCTTCTTTCACCTTTCTTGTAATCTCAGCCACATCTTTCTCCTCAGCTTGTAGTCCAAGAATATCTTCTTTGCAAATTTCTATCATGTCCGTCAGACAGGCATTGACATCCGCAGACGTCAGTAATGGTCGAAGCTGGGAGAGGATAGCATGTAGTGTGTAAACTAACACATGTGCCTGATAACCTCTAGTCAAAATACTCCGCAAATCTCTTACTGTCCACAGCAAGTAACTCCCTCCAATTTCTACCATGATCTTGATGAGCATACTGCGGGCTTCATCTCTTATGCTCTCTGCTTTGGACTTCAAAAAGTGAATAACCTTCATTAACACACTGTTGACATTTGCATCAAGCATTTTTTGAGGAAGTTTCTTCAAGAGCTTTATTAAGGCAAAAGCCAGAGGAATACGCTTTATGTCCTCGTCTTCTGGATATTTGCTTTTATTAACCTTGTGTTCCATGTCAGCTTTAGTTCGAGCTGTTAATGTCTTTTGGAGTTGTGGTATAAACACACTAGCTAAGGCTGTATATACTCGCTGTCCCTTGCTGATGTTTGCTTGTTGTCCATTTCCTTCTTCCCCTGTCTTTTCCAAATCCTCTCCTTCTTCATCATCCAAAACCTCTTCCTCCTCTTCAACCTTCTTCTTATCCCCTACCTCTTCCTTGTCCTCTTCCACTTCTGCCTGATTATCATCTTTAACTATATGAGTGACAGTGGTATCACCTTCCATTTTTGTAGTGTTCTCATTCACTGTTATTTCCTCATCAGCTGGTATTTCTACTTCCTCATGGAAGCCATCAAGAATTGCTTCTAAAACTCGTACTGCTTGCTTTAGGAACTTCAACTCCTGCTTTGACAACATATTCAAGTAATCTTTTAACAATTTTTGGTAAGAGTACCATGGCATTTTCTTAGCTAAACTCCCTATGCAACTTATAGAGCTTGATATCAAATGATCATCCTTAATAAACACATCTTGGAATAAGTACGATGTAACCAATGGCAAAAGGTAACCATCGATTGTTGAAGATGATGGTGAAAACTCTCCATTGTCAAGCTTCTCTGCAAGTCTTGTCATCGCACGTCCCCTTCGGTGACGCTGGATGTGGCCCATGTTGCAGAAGAAGTCCAAATCTGTTTCATCTTCGTTGACAAGCTTATAAAGGTCGTTAAGTCTCTCAACTTGCTTGTGACACTTCAAGATTAGCTGTCTCAGTAATGATATGATCTCTGTCCTGACTTTTTCTTTCTTACTATTTAATCCTTTTCTGATCTCCTGCAGAAAGTTATTTGTTACTATCAGTTCAAATTCCTGTTTATAGTTGGGCTGCAGTCTCACTAACATGTCTATCATCTGACACAATGTAAAGCTTGACATATCTCGTAAAGAGGTATCATCAACCTGGCGTATTAAGTACATGCTGTTGTAAAGGAAGAGCTGGCAATACTCGACATCCACAACCTCTGTTGTTGTACAATACTTCTTGAAACGGTCATGGGCGCTTAGTCTTCTCTCATAGTCAACCTCCTCAACCATCTTAGGGTTCCAAGAATTAAGATCCTCTGCCATCTCTGCAAGCTCTTTAAACTGTGGATTAGAGGAGGCTATTACTGAAACCACATTACATAGTGCTGCTCTAGTATCCCGGCTGCCCATGGTTCCAAACTGAGAAATGAATGGTTTCAGATAATCAGCTGAATTGTCTACTACCTGCAAAAGGTGACTGCACATTGTAAGCAACTCTGGAATCTTTTCAATCTTTTTCAAATTTTTCTTGACAATAAGAGGTGCAATCAGACTCAGAAGATCACTGCAGTTTTCTTTATTTGTGACCCACTCTGAAAGATTTGTAAGAATAGTCAGGTCACGTTCTTTAACCAACTGGCTCTTGCCTAATTTGGTTACCATGGTCTTCATGCTTTTCAAGAGGCCTTCCATGTGTGGCACAAGCATTGCTGTACCAAAGTTCTGCTCATGCATCCCATCACGTGACTGTAACCTTTTAACCAGAATGACTGGAGAACAGGGAATTGGAAGGGGTTTGCCTCCCTCTGCATATGACTCTTCTTCAACATCCTCAAAGTCCTGAAGATTAATGAGATTCCCAACCATATCTAGAATACAATTTGTCACAGAGGGATTGCATTTTTCATGGTTCAGAAGCTGAATTACATATGGCAATGGAGTTAAGGTATGATCTTCTCTGTGACATTTGGTAAGTAAAGGAAAATATCTTGGATTCTCTGCCCAGCATTTGAAAAGCATAAGTAAAGTTGTGGGTGAACTTATACCTTCGTCAGGCAAACGCTTCAAATTGGGCCACACAACTGCCTCAAACACAGCATTAATTTCCTCCTCTGACCAGTTATAGTTTTCAAACTGCTTAAAGAAAGCTACAAGTCGCCGGTGTGAACCCTGACGCAAGTGTTTCAGGACGGTTATAGTGCGATCTCCAATCTCTGTGCGTTGCTCAAGAAGTATTGTTGCTAGGTTTGCTATGAAGAGTATCACCTTTATAAGGGTGGGCAATATTTCCTGGAGTAGGTTACCTATTTTATTAATAATATTGTCCAGTGTGGTCAGAGCACCTCGCAACCTGCCCAGAGGGACCACCTTTGTGGGATCTAGATTTTGCTTGGTTCTCTCTACCATGGCCAAAGCATCTCCTTCTATATGACTCAACAGAACATCAAACGCCAAATTAAGGAAGATCCTTAATTCGCTCTCCCTTGCGCCAGCCAAGTATCTTAATATCACACCCTTTCGAATCAAAATTTTTCCCTTGCCAGCTGTGCCTGTTCCAGCCTTAGAATGCATCTTGCCAAAGAGAATTCTCATGAGATATGGCATCATGTCCTTACGATGTTCCTCTGCCACAGACTGTTCCGAACCGTCCAAACTAAAGAGAGTGATGGCATTCTTGAAGGATTTGTCATCTATAAGCTTGTACAGAAATTCTGAATAAGGCACAAGATAGGGATAGTTGTAAGCCATTATGCAGTTGAGGGCCCTTCTCTGAACTGAAGGTGCTGGGTGAGTGAGAAACTCATTGTACATGTCTTCTAGTTTCTTGGTCTGTGACAACTTTTTGGGGTTATGAAACTTAGCAAAGACTGCTAGCTGCCCACCTAGAGATTTTAATGGTGCCTTCCGTGAGCGCACCTCTGAGTCTGGCTCCTCATCCAATAGTGAGGTATCAGGGTCATCCTCCTTACCAGTTGCGTCATCTGTATCACTTTCATTCATGCTGATATCATTACTGGTTATGGCATCTGACTCACTTTCATTCATGCTGATATCTCCTTCTATCATTGTCGTTTCTTGCTCTTCTCTTTTTCTTCTGCTAATGTCTTGAGTTGGAGCCACATTAAAATCAAACGGAAAGAGTTCGTTGTTCAAAAAATCAAAGAAGAGAGGCACTAGATCTCTGCTACGAGCCTCACACACATCAGGGTATTTCTCCATGCTCCTCCACATCAAATCACGGTAGTTCATGTGATCAGCTTTAACAATAACTTTAGAGTAACTTTGGTGATTTGACAGATGCTGCACAACTGTCTGGATAATTTCATTCTCTATTTCAAGATCATCATTTGGATCCACTATTTTATTAAGCAAAATCTGCTGACAATTGTGAGTTGCTATTTTCAGTTTTGCAAACCAAAGTTGCCAAAAAGAGTCCAAAGGTAGGCTATGTGCATAACTTGATATTCCCTTGAGACAAGGATTCCATAAATCCTTGTAGTTTACATATAACTGACCTAGAAAGAGAAGCAAAGGAGCATGATCATAAGTGTCACACACAGGTTTATGTAGTTTGACAAGGTCGCCATTAATTGTGTCTAAGAAACGAACCCGATCTCTGAAGGAAAATGGTGTCACGGGGGTCATCTCTACCTTCAGCATGATTTCAAATATACTCTCCACATTCTCCACATTTTCTGGTGGGGGAGGAAGTGTCACTGGAAACAAAGACAGGATGTGCGTCCCTAAAAGGCGCACTTGGGGGTTTGCAGAGGCAAGGACTGGTGCAAGGGAAGGATATATCTTTTTAAGGAAGGCTTCACTCATCACATCAGTTGCTTCTTCTGTAGATGCTATAGTTAACTGTAGATCTATTGCTCTTAAGAAATGTACATTTTCCCGGTAATGAGGCTTCTGCATAAGCACATCAATTAATGAACATTTCTTTAAGCATGCAAGAAATTGCTTCCCACTGAAAACATGTGTCATTCCTTCAACTACCATTCCTAGTAAAAACAGTAACCTTCTGCTTGTTAATGAAATATCATATTTGACATTTACATCAAACAAAATTTCTGTAACTTTTGCCTTCTTCTTCTTGGGAGTCAAATCTACACTGGGAATAATTTTGCCTCCTACATCATTTAACTTCATAATTGAGGTTTTCAGAATCTTTTGGAAGTGGGGCTTTAACTTTTCATGGTTTAATGGTGATATGTGAGGCAAACACACAAAGATCAGCAGTAACTCCTCCAGATTACTCAAGTCATCTTGAACTCCTTCTGAAATTTTATTTTCAATGTAAGCTGGTATATTATTCTCAACAGAAGTGTCCATTTTTGCCAAAATTTGTGTGAAATCTATGGGATATTTTTCCCAAGAACTTAAATCCAGGCCTGAATTACATGGCTTTTGTTTGGCCATAATCACATCTGCAATGACAGACACAACATCCTTGTGGATATCTGGGTCCTTCCTTGTGCTTAAAACCGTACTTAAATAATGTAGTAATACTGGGAGAATTTCCTTATCAAATCTCTCAAAGTCCACCATCTGTTGTATAAATGAAAATTTAACTGAATGAGAGTGTTGGGACATGAATACTGAGGTTACTGTTTGATGGAGCATAGCATATGTCAATGAATGGTGTTGAGACATAAGCAAAACTGATATTATGTCACATACAGTAGTGCCAACACTGTCAGGCAAAGGTGTTTGGATTATGGCTACACAATGATTCAGAGCGTCATTCAAATCAGCAACCAAAGCACCTCTCTTGAAGGAAACCAATTTCTGAACCACCTGAAGAATAGCATGTAAATGATGGCAGTTGTCTGAAGTTTGAGTGTGTGGAAGAATGGATTTCACCTTATCCCAAACTGTTGGCCACACTAGCTTTGAGTCTTCCTTCCATGACACTTCCCACTTGGTAACTTTGTCAGGATGAGGCGTTGTGATGTAGAAGCTTAATGTCAGTATGCCACTACACACTGCCTGCAGTGCTAGGTCTGGTGGTACATCTTCCCCTGCAAGCAGATTCAACAATTGATCTAATACAACTGGAGTGGCACTATGCAAGCGCTGAACTACGTCTGATTTCATCAATGCTGCAAACAGCCTGCCTAGTCCTTCCACTTGAGTTTCATCTTTCTTCAGCTTTCTCAGAGCCATTCCTAGGAAATTTTCCATACTGGGAGCCTTTCTCACCAAAAATGCCAGACTCTGGGCAGCCAGCTCATTAATGTACCACTTATGGGATTTGGAAAGTAATCGTGCATAGTTATGTACATGATATAATTTATACAGATCATTACGCAAGTACTTCTGAAGAACCACAAATAAGGACACAATACACAAGAAAATAGCCTCTATCTGTTCAGGTTCCTTGGTGGACAAATGTCGTATCAACTTTGAAAGGAAGTTATAGAAATGCCGCTGGTAGAAGTCCTGCGGAATGTCGTTGGCAAAGGCAACGAGCAGATCCAGCAGAGGCTGTAGTGCTGGGGAACTGGGAACCAAAAGGTGTTTGGCCAAACATGAAGCAATGCGGTCTTCATGGTGAACAAGCTGGGCAGTTGTTACAATGGTGTATTTGAGATCCTCCTGGAAAGCCTGTAAGTTCACAAATTGGTTAGATTTTGAAAATAGATTCTTAGCTAAAAATGTATAAAGAGATAAATGTATAAGATGTCAATAATAATAACCGACTAATAATACAATAATGATCTATGGTGTTTATCTAGAATGTCAACCAGAAAACAAATATCTTAATCTTAAACCTGTCTTATGTAATGCTGATATTGACAAATATGATAATCACCAAATTATATTTCAAGTTATTTTGAATTGCATCTCCTGATATTTCAGTTCAGAACACCATCTCACCATCTCTCTGCACTTTATTATATTTATATATATATATATATATTTTTTTTATTTATTTTTTTGAGTATGTCTTTGCCCTCCCTCTCTCACTCTCTCCTGTCCACAAGATATAGCGCTAAGTGAAGTGTTGTCTGTCTGGCTGCTTGTGTGTGTGGACATGTACTTATGTGTACCTGCATATAGATTGTATAAATAATGTGTCTGGAAGCTGTTAAAAAATCAACAAATATGAAGCAAGCAATACTGGCAAAAAACACTCACAGGCAGATGAGGTGAATTAACTTCTCTTAGTTACACCATAACATTGGAAGAACAATACTTCTATTTCTCCAGTCAAAATTATAGTATATGTCATCAGGTTTAAATAATTGTTTATATAAATAAAGTGGCTGAGGCTGGATTTTTTTAATGCACATTTTTGTTTGCAATCTTGTGAGAATGAGCTGCACTATGGAATATCTTGGCAATCTCTTATGAATTTTAGCTTTGATCATATCTGCATTTATCAAATAAACTGTAAAGCAAAGAGACAAAGATCGTAACTATGTAAGTAAGTCAGGTTATGAATGTAAATACAATATCATACCCAAGTATAGTCATACAGATAAAAGTGTAATCAAGTTATGTTCTATAAAATAAATGACATGCAAAATTAGACTTTATACCATTGGCACCTGATAACTTGATATCACCCCAAGGAAATATTTTGCTCCCGAGAGATGATGTCCTATCACATTTTGATTGCTCCCTCAAACCATACATTTTACACTGTTATGTTATGTATGTATATGCTCATAGGAGTTGTAGCTTGTTATCTAGCTGGCAAAATCAACATTAGGGAAATATGAGACCCAGAGTGAGTGGATTAACCACAACATTAATCAGATGCATCTGTAAAATTCATGTAATCATCAACCTGAATATTATCCTCTGTGTCTAAGCAAGCATGCATCAAAGTAGTCCTTTATGTAGTAAACAAACTAGGATTCACCTGTTTGAGAATGCTAGATTACCCTGTGATCTAATTCAACAATCAAACAATTCATGTCATCTTTTCAAGTTTAAAACCATATAATATGAAATGTAGAGAAAATTATAAGAATATATTTAATTTGTAATGAAATAAACCTGGAGGTACTGCGGAGGGTCAGCTGGTTAAGAAATCATATTCTAAAAGGAATTAAAGTTCTTTCATAGGATATATTACTGCAATAATTTCTGATGCTATTTTTTTTTCTACCATTTTCAAAACTTTCTAACTGTACTTGGTTTATGTTCAAATGAATAATCATACAGAATGCATAATGATTCATAGCCTATTCAGTACATATTCTATATACACTGATCTAAAGAAATTAGAAACTAAATACATTTCTAATATTTCAAGAATCCCTCTAAGAGAAACAAATAACCACAACTTTAAAAGTCTTAAATTACTCTCAATATTGGAATTCTAAATTAAGTTCTACAGCTAACAGAAAAAGAGAGAGAGAGTGGAGAAAAATGGGGGTGGGAAGAAGAAAGGAAGGAAGGATATATGGGAGAGGGAGGTGAGAAAGCAAGAGAGGAGAAAGCAGAAGGGATTGGGTGGGGAGGGATTTGTAGTACTCAAAATGAAATAAAATACAAATGGAAAAGGGGAGAACACTATAATTTCTCTAACCTTTATAGACCCTCGTTACAAAAAGAAAAAGAAGAAGAAGAGCATGATGAAATTCAAGCTCTAATCATCCTTAAAAATCCTTCTTACCTGAAAGGCTTCTGTGAGATTTAATTCCTTGCACTTTAACAAGGTCTGGCGGAACACTGAGGTCTGCTCTGTGTCTGCTCCCTGTCCCCGCTGCAGGAGGAACTTCCTGGCACTGACACGGAGCCCTCGTACCTTCTCACTGAACTTCTTGAAGGTGAAAGTGTTGGTGGCTTTGTGAGCCTGTTGGCGAGTGGGCTTCTCCTTCATCTTTCTGGCTTGTTACTGCAAGATAAATCATAAAATGTGTCAAAAATATGATGTAACTGTAATGTCATATCTGACAAAAGGAATAAAAAAATAAGAGATGATCTAATGCTAGTGATATAGTGAAAACTAAGATTCTAACTTTTCTTCTGGCCTAGGTAAATTTTTAAATAAAATTCAATCTCTTTCATGGCACCTTTCTCTCGGAGAATTAGATAGCAAAAGTTCAACTACAAGATATAATAATCAATTATGAACTAGTAAGTGCAAGTAACTTTTTATTTAAAGGATAACTTCAAGCAAAATTAAACGAAGAAAAAAATAAAATAAAAGAACTTCTTTCAGCTCTACCCAGTTATGTCTGCCAAAACCAAGTTTGAGACAAGAGCCCCCACTAAACTTTTTGTTTCTTTACTCAGTGTAACAAATCACAAACTTTGGAAGAATAAATACAATGTTGAGCAAAAAATTTTCTTTATAGACACATACATATATAAAACAGTGCTTTTGCAAACAGGGACCTAATTATGTTTCTCATTTTTCTACTTTTCATAAATATATAAATTAACAAAAGACCATAAGCTATACACCAACAGAAAGAAAATCAAATTCTTTATCTCATAAACCAAAATCTAAAATGTATTTCTATTTGTCTTGTCAAGTTCATTTACTGAATGATGTTTTCATATTTTTTCACTATGAGCATTAACCCATTGCAGACAGGGTGCCTAATAACCTAACTGGTTGTCAGGACAGACGGTCTATGACATTAGCAGCACCGGCTTACCTCCACCCTCTACTAGCCAAAACAATATTTTACTTAAATCCATTATAAAATGGGGGTTTAGGTTGACCTTTTAACCCTGTAGCTCTGGAGCTAGCATCATTACAGCCATAATACTTCATGACTGTGTGCACCCTTCAACTGTGAGCAGATCCCGATGTCGTGTCATTTACGCATTGACACGCGTCTTTTAGGCCTAATCGGTACTGTAACGTGTGTCATGACACCTGTACACAATGGGTTAAGTGCAAACCAATGTATCAGACCTATTTTCTAATATATTGCTTGCACCTTTTATGCATTTATTTTATCATCAACATGCAGTTTATCCATTACAAACAGAGACGATATTCAGCCTTCTGTGACAAAAATAGCTTTGCTACAAGTATCTGAAGACACAGATGTAACAACTGTTGACTGATGATCCAAGGAAGAAGTACACAGACCAATTCTAGGCCCATACTACTTTGAACATTTCTAAATCTGGCACAAAAAAACAGATACAAATAAAATTAACCTATCGTGGATGGGTGTTATGACATGCACGACACTCAAGTTTTTGGACTGATGGCAGGTGTCGTGATGTACATGACAATAGTAGTCAGGGTATATTTAACATACATTAATAGAGAGTGGATCACTGAGTTTCTTTATTGTACTATGAGTAATAATTCTATTTAATGAGTAATGATGCCCCTTACAATTAAAACTACTATAATTGCTGTAATATTCTGCAAAATGTGATAAATTTGAAATCCAAAACACAGATGGCACCACCACAGCAGGAAAGAAAACTTTGAATGGCACCCACCCAAGGTCTCTAACAAGCACTATCTTTAGAGAGCAATGACGTACAGGAAGATGCCATTTTTTTGCTATAAAGAACTGGCAATTAAGGATGTGTAGGCTGAATGAGAAGAGGAAAATGACTCAAACCATGGCCAGTGTCTACAATGTGCCCCGTGCCAGTAAGGTTGCCTTATGCTGTAGCACTCGCAGTCCTAAGCACAGGTTGCCTTCCTCTTCCCCATCTTTTCATGTTATCTTCATTATGAATTTTAGTTAACTACAACATTGATAGAGCCTGTCATATGACACACATAAGTCTCACAATACAGAACACAAAAAATGACGAACTCAAAAATGGCTCTCATTTCACAATGTGTGAATGAAAAAGATCATGAGAGGTTGCAATATATTGTGTGAAGCTGGCACACTTTGAAATAAAACTTTCTGGGATACTGTGTAGGTGGCAATAGCACCCGTACTGGGGACTGGGTAGGCAAATCTTACCCTGTCTACAATGGTTAAATAATTTGTAGCTGAAAAAATGTTTACACCGTTACACCTTTACTCGTTATTAAATTCCATCTAGCCACATGATTTTTCTTAATCTTAACCCACTCACGACGGGGGCATTCCAGCCTTGCATGTCACAATGTCGCTTAGGCCTAAATCAATTAAATGACTGGCACCATATGGTGCCACCCGGCCACCGGGCCCTTGAATGAGTGGTACCGTAGTGTAGCACCCGTCCAGAGAGGGTTAATCTAAAGTAGTAGCATTATATCTTATTTCAGAAATTAAACACTTTAGTTACTGTTTGATATGCAGAATTTATATCAAATTGACCCATTGCAGACAGGGATAGATTTGCTTGCCCAGAGTCTAGGATGGGTTTTATTTCAGAGCAAGGCAGCTTCATGCAACATACCTTGACTTTTCCCACTTTCTTCCAGTCATTCTGTAAAACTAAAGCCTTTTCTGTGTTTGTAATTTTTTTGTGTGTGTTTTATTGGTTCTAGACTTATATCTAGAGACTTATATGTGTCTCTATCAATGAGCTCTATCAATGATGCAGCTGCCTAATTGTAGTATAGGGTTCATATCAGCTCATTATTTCCTTTATACTCTTGTGTGATAGAAGTATTGCTGTTTTATGGGAGGACAAAAATCAACTTCATTTTTCTTTTAATTTGTGTACTGTAGTAGATGAATACGAAAAATATAACCATCCATAATGAAGGCAACATGAGGAGGCAGGGAGGAAGGACATCTGTGCTTATGACTGAGTGCCACAGTACAAGGAATCCCTACTGGCACAGGGGCATATTGGAGACATTGGGCATAGTTTGAGTGCCCTTCCTCTTCTTGTTCTGCCTGCATATCCTTCATAGGCGGAACTTTAGAGCAAGAGGTCGGCACCTTGTTAGGTGCCATCATTCTCTAAACATATTGCTTACTAGAGACTGTGTATGGGTGCCATTCAAGGTTCTCACTCCTACTGGTGATAGAAGAAAGTGGTGCCACCTAGGTTTTGGAATTTAGGTGAAACCCAAATTGCTTAACATTATGGCAATTATAGTAATTATAATTGCAATTGTCACCATCACCCACTCATCACTCATAGTACAATAAAGAAACACAGTGATCCAAAATCTCCCAACATCATGTTCATCATGACACCCAACGTCAGGCCAAAAACTCCTGTACCATGTATGTATGATACCCATCTGCAATGGGTTAAATTGTTCAGAGATTTTTGTGTTATGTAAAAATCATTTGTTCAGTATCCTAAGTACAGGATCTTGCAAAAAATAATTCTCTTCTCATAATCTATAGCCTTAAACATTCTGGCAGAGAGCAATGATCTTCATCCTATACTTTCTGCAAGATGAGAGCCTTGTTTAAAAAAATAGGGTATTGTAGATAAAATATCAAATTATATTAGCCAATTCCCAGGTTTTTCCTTTGAAAAACTCCCTTACATGGCACTTTGTCAACTGCCAATATCCTTGAATACCATTCCTTCCTCTTTAGCATAATCTGTAACACTTTTCTCATTATGTAATTTAGCCTTCTCATTGTTGTCTTCTACTGCCATTGTACAACAGACCATGACTGACAAAACAATTCTCTTTCGCTCTCTCTTGCTATAAGGCCTAAGCTTGTTGTCAGTTTCACCATGGTTGACAACTGTTGGAAAGGGCCAAACACCTTAAGCTATTCACCCACTCTGGCCGTGGTCAAGCGCTACGCACCCAACACCCGGCACGCCAACCAAAAGGAAAGCCCTGACAAAATGTCTTGCCCCCGGTGGCTGGTACTGCCACATTGGACGTGTTATCTTGTCATCCGGCGTTAACAGGTTATTGATAGTAGAATCAAGCTAAGAATATAGTCATTATGGAGAAGAAAGAAGCTAATTGCATTTTGAATTTCCACTACACAGAAGAATAAAAAGGCTTTGCCAAGAAAGATCAACCAGGAAGTGATTGTAAATTTTCTATCATCATATCAAGTTCATCATATGTTGTCCATTTACAGTCCATTTGATTTAGTTAACCCATTGCGGACAGGAGATTGATTTGCTTGCCCAGTCTCCAGGATGGGCTATATTTCAGAGCAAGGCAACTTCACACAACATACCTTGACTTTCGGCACTCTCTTTCAGTTACTCATTGTAAAACTAGAGCATTTTTGTGTTTTATTGTACTGAGAGATTGATATTTGTCATATCATAGGCTCTATCAATGTTGAAGTTGACTAAAATTGTAGTACAGGGTTTCATATAATATTCTTTATATTCAGTGATGGAAGTATTTCTGTTTTATGGGAGGACAAAAATCAACTTCATTCTTTTCATATTCATGTATTGTCATGAATGAATACGAAAAATATAACTGTCCATAATGAAGATAATATGAAGAGGTAGGAAAGAGGAAGGAAACCTGTGCTTATGACAGTGAGTGCCATCCCTATTGGCACAGGGGAACATTGTAGACACTGGGCATGGTTTGAGTCCCCTTCCTCTTCTTGTTCTGCCTGCGCACCCCTCATTGGTGGTACTTTAGAGGGATAGAGAGGGAATTTGCTATTTGCCATCGCTCTATAAAGATAGTGTATGTTAGAGACCATGGATGGGTGCCAGTCAAGGCTCTCTCTCCTGCTGGTGCTAGAAGAAAGTTATTTTAAATGTTAGGTGAATCCCATTTTGCTTAATATTATGGTAATTATATTAATTATGACTGCAAATGTCTTCATCTGTCACTCATTACTAATAGCATAATAAAGTAACACAATGATCCAAAATGATAATGATACGTCATGAAGCCTGTTGTCAGGCCAAAGTTCCTGCATCATGTATGTCATAACACCCATCTGCAATGGATTAACCTATTCATGCCAAATGCCGTCATATCACATCATCAGGATATTTCCCTCAACAGATGATGATATCCTATCACATCATGGATTCTCTCACTATATACACCTTCTACACAGTTATGTTTGTACATATGCAATTTTCTTAATTTGAGACACATACACACACACACACACACACACACACAAATAATAATAATTTAAGAAATATAAAAAACTCCTATCTATCACATTCCCTCTCGAATCGGGCAGGTTAAAATCATTCTGAGAAGTTCAGCATGGCCTTACACCTTGAGAAATCTCTTGGTGGGAAGCAACATGCTCTTGCTATCTTGAAAGCGGGAGCAGCAATAGACAAATATACGCCCTGTCGTGAGTGGGTTAAAAGAATTGCTTAATCTTGTAAGAAGCAGGAGATGAAAAAGCATGAAGAGAAGGAAGAAAACAGGAAAAGGATGAGGAAAAAGTAAAGGAGGAGGCAGAAGATTGAGGAGGAATAGGAGAAATGAGGATGAAAAGATGGAAGAGTAACTGAAAAAGGAGGAAGATAAGAAGGGAGAAAAAAAAAAAAAAAAAAAAAAAGATGCAGGACAAGAAAGGCAAGAAAAAGAAAAAGAAAAAGAAAGAAGGAAAAAAAAAAGGCAAGATATAGAATTCTGAATAGCGGAAAACAAAACAAAAAAACACTATACTACTTTTAGAATTCCACCTCACTGCTTTCATTTAACCCTTCAGAAATGAGAACGTCTTCAGATGTTTCATCTGGGCTGGGCATTTTATATAGTTTTCTACTATTCTACACAATTCAAGTGGAAAAAAATCACACAATTTAACCCACTGCTGATGGGGCGCCTTACAACCTAATTGGTCGTTAAGGTGGGTGGTCTACGACACTAGCGGCACCGGCTAAAACTTAAAGGGACGGGGAAGGGTTTTCTCTGCCCACCGGGTAGCGCAGCCTAGCTCAAACAATATTTTTCCTTAAATACACAAAAAAAAAAGGCGAGATTAGGCTGACTTTGGAACCCTGTAGCTCTGGAGCTAGCGCCGTTACAGCCATAATACTTAGCAGATCCTGATGTCACATCATGTACGAATTGGCACCCGCATCTTAGGCCTATTCGGTGCCGACATGTATGTCTTGACACCTGTATGCAATGGGTTAAGGAGTATAAGCATTAAGCAGTGGTCAACACTATGAGTAAACAATGGTGGTGATGGATAAATTCAATGGCTAAGTCCTTGTGCACCTCCTATAACAGAATCAAGCCCTACCTGGCCTTACACCAAACATCTTACCAACATGAAATCCTTGTATAAACTATTTTTCATACATATAGGTTGCCATGTCCTTAACCCTTTGATGACGGTGTGTCATACCCGTGTGACACGGCTAAATGCCCGATGACGGGGCAACGCACCAGTGTGAATTCTCTCGATGCAATATTGCATAGGCCCGACATAGGGGGTTTCCACTTATTGCTGGGCCCGTCGGGATAGGGTTAACAATCATTGTCAAGATCATTGGAATGCACTATTTCAATTTCTATTACAAATCAAGAAAATACGCACTTGTTAAATTCCAATTTCTTATGTGTCACGCATTGTATATAATTTTATAAATACATCTTAATTAGAAATATGCATTATATCCACACATTATGCATGTGCAGCCATCTACCATCAACCAGTAAATTGGACAGTTCAATTGTCACATTACTCCTGACACCTTTCTGACCTGAAGACTATTGATGGATTTCCTAATTCTCTCTATTCCAGTGAAAATGAACTTTTAATGAAATTGTTACAATGTCAGGAATCATATGAAAATTAGCAAAGAACAACATCATTCAAGCTGCACATATGTAACTGAAATCACAAGTTCTTGTCTTCTCAACTGTAGCATCTAATATCCACTTCTACTATCCATAAATGATTGACTTGATCCCCAATTCCCCCACTGTATCCCACAATCAGGGCTTAAATAGTAGTGGAAGGCACTCATTATGTATCAGGTTCTTTGACCTTCATCTTGCAATGGTAAACAGTCAACTGATGTCTTTCTGTTTTACTTGATGTGCACTGATTCAAGAAAGAGCTATCTATCAAAAAACAATTTTATGTTTAGTTTTCTATAGGCGAAAACCAATGAGAATTAACCTTAAACTGACTGACCAATCATAGTGTTTTTGTATTCCTTATTTTTAGTGAACTCATAAGTTTGTTTCAAGCGATTTTCGAGTTGTTTGTTGCATCATGAAGTCGTGAGTGTGTTTGTGGTATTGATCCCGTTACGGGATATACAATGGTGATGTGGGATACACATAGTCCAAGCTCCATAAATACAAACCTAAATAAAAACTCCCAAAATTCAATGTAAGAAGCACAAAGTGCTATAAAAAAAAGAGGAATCCAGGAGGGGGCAAAGCCCTCTCTTGGGTAAGGCTAACTTCAGAACCAGATAAAGCTAGGTTGGTCAATAGGTTAGAATTTTGTAGACAAAATACCTAGAAAACAGCAAAGTCAAATTTCCCACCAAAATCACTTCGTGCAATCACTCTGCATACAGTATGCCATGCGCTGAGTAAATCGTAAAGAAACCACACCTTAAATTTTTTCATTTTACAACAGACAGGGTTAAGGTGAAACTTAAGTATATTTGTGTTATATGTTATGTGTATTGAGGACACCATCTATACAACTTTTGTGGTATTTAGTAACTCGGCATTATTCAGAAAATTGATAAATTTGGATAAAGACACAACCACCTTCTAGGTATGACAATATTTCTTGTGTAGTTTTCATTCTGTTTTGGACAGTTATAATATTCCATAAATTCTGAAACCTTTCGTTTATGAGTTTCAACCCCCCATGCATCGAAATGCTACTGAACGACTTCTGGCAGGAGATTTAAACAAATTTTTCAGTGCCAAAGCCTAACCCATAGACTTAAACTAACCTAGCCTAGTTTTTAGTCAGTCCTAGCCAAGGGGGTAGCTTTGCCCACCCTGGACCCCCCTCCCTTTTCAAGCCACTTCGTTGCAGATACGTACCTGCCATGAACACAGTTTTTGCCATATTCATACACAACAGAACCTAACCGATGGACCTGACTTACCCTAACATAATTTTATTTTTACCCAAGGTCCAAGAGGGAGCTTTGCCCCCCTCTGGACCCCCCCTTTTCAAGCCACTGCATGACAGGTGTATTTCCAATCCGAATGTGCACATTACTTACCTTAATTAGAGGCATGTGAGGGGCCAGGTAATGGGTCGTCCCATAAGAGTTTAATTGTTGAACTGTCATCTTCATGAAATCACTTATAAAAAAACCCACAGCATGCATCTACAACCTGTGCACTCAGTAGTCATTTCTATACTGATTTTCAAATTCAAACGAGGATCCATATTCACCATTCAAATGTCTGTGATTGGTTAATAAATTTTTTTCCTTATTGGTGCTATTATTGTCAAGTGACATCAATGCTTATTAGTGATTTTTTTTGTATTTCCATGTGTGAGGTCGGCACATGCACAGAGTTAATATTTCTCAGTTTTCATTTCGTCATTGCAGTGGAAACATCTCCCTTTACTCAATTTTTTTATAGTTACAAACTATGTTATTCCATAAGGTTTGTTTTTTGGGTAAATTTTCCGAATAACACTGTGTCACTAAATACCACTAAAGTGGTATCGATGGATTCCTCTCAACCTCTACTATTCATATATAGTGGAAATAATGCGTACTTCCACCCCTGGACCCCACAATCTGGGACCCGATAGCATGGGAGGGCATGAAGTAGATGAGGGAAATTGCGGGGTAAAATATGAATTCCAGGCATATTTCGTATGCAAAATCTTAACCTAATTATCTACCTAACTTTGCCAAGTTTTGAGGTTAGCCCTAGCTGGGGGGGGGGGCTTTTTTTTTTTTAACCCATTCACGCCGGGGCCGTTCCAGCTTTGCGCAGTCGCAATACCGGGGTTCTCGAATGCATAAGCCTAACACCTCTAGATTCTCGGGCACACAAGCCGCAAGCCTGGGTTGCCCGCTCGCTCTACCCGAGCGCGCGGCTTCCCCTCATAGTGCGTCCAGGGCGTCTGACGCGAAAACCACAATACATGCTATCACGTCACCCGGCGTGAATGGGTTAAGTAACCTCATGCTACTTTGGGGCACAATTCGTATGCAAAAGCTTAACCCAATTACCTACCACACTTTGCCTAGTTTTGAAGTCAGCCTTTGTCAAGAGGGGGCTACGCTCCCCTGTGGACCTCCCCTATTCAGGGCACTTTGTGATACTTATGATATGTAATTAGTTCAGTAGATGAAAATGCCGCGCCTCACCACGAATAACCCTCACTCTGCACCACAATGACAGCAACTGAGACTTCGTCTAATATATCCCTCAGGATAGGAAACTAGGACTGATAATGATGTGACCACTCAATAGAGGGCACTCTATAATCATACTGTAAACAATGGGGAATATTGCGCCATCTATCAAGAGAACATAATAGTGCATGCAGGTAATTCAATGGGGGGTTTCCAGTCAACAGCTTGTCACTAGCTATTAACTCATTGCGTACGGGTGTCATGACATACATGACGTAGGAGCTTTGGCCTGACGACGGGCGTCATGACGTTCGGGGATTTTGGAATACTATGCTATTTTATTGTGTAATGAAAAAGGAATGAGTGATGATGGCTACTGCAGTCATAATTACTATAATTACCGTAATACCGTGCTAGCTTAATGTCCAAAACCTAGATGGCACCACTTTTTCCTAGCACCAGCAGGAGAGAGAGCCTTGAATGGCACCCATCCACGGTCTCTAGCAAGCACTGTCTCTATAGAGCGATGGCACACACTAAATTGATGAACCCTTGCTCAAAACTACCGCCAATGAAGGATGTGCAGGCAGAACGAGAAGAGGAAGGTGACTCAATCCATACCCAGTGTCTAAAATGTGCTCCCGTGCCAATATGGATGCCTTTCATTGTGGCACTCACAGTCACAAGCACAGGTTTCATTCCTCTTCCCTACCTCTTCTTGTTATCTTTATTGTAGGGGGTTATATGTTTCGTATTCGTTCATGACAGCACAAAAATACGAAAAAATAAAGTTGTCTTTTGTCCTCCAATAAAACAGCAATACTTCTATCACATTGAGTATAAAGGAAATAATGAGCTAATATGGATAATATACTACAATTTTAGTCAACTGCAGCACTGATAGAGCCTGTTATATGGCACATATAAGTCTCTAAACTCAATAAAACACACAAAAAAATAAAACACAAAAACCGCTCTAGTTTTACAACGAATGACTGAAAGAGAGTGGGATGATTCAAATTAAATTGCTTCAAGCGGTCTCTCTCTAAAATAAAACCTATCCTGGAGGTTGGGCAAGCAAATTTATCTCCGTCTGCAATGGGTTAACCCATCCCCGACGGGGGAATTCTAGCCTTGAATGTCCAAATGCCGGGGCGTTCGAATTATTAGGCCTAAATCAATTGAATGGCTGGCACAATACTGTGCCGCCCGGCCACTGGGCTTTTGAATGCGCGGTACACATGCTGTACCACCCGTCCAGAGAGGGTTAATACGTAAACACAGCCATGTTTGAATTTCAGGGCGAGGATGGTGGTTTTTAGGGTTCTTTGCACAAGGTATGCTGTATGAAGTTCACTAAAAAGGTGGGGTCCAGAGCCCCCCTTGGACTAGGTTTTAATTCAAAACTAGGCAAAGTTAGGTAGGTAATTGAGTTAAGATTTTGCAAACGAAATA
>NW_028234405.1:14939867-14942367 GCF_977035675.1 Penaeus japonicus | reverse complement strand
TGTATATGTATACGAATATATATATATATATATATATATATATATATATATATATACATATACATACATACAGATATATATATATATATATATATATATATATATATATATATATATATATATATATATATATAACAGACACAGTATAATTACTGTACATTATGCTAATTACTCTGGTATGAAAACGTGCAGTACAATATCACGTTTGGTATGACAATATCATATTAGTTTGCTCTGGTGTTAAGAATATGTTATGAGGCGCTTAGCTGCGGCCTCTGCATAATTCTTGCTCTCGGTCTGTACTCTCTACTCCCAATGCTAAATATCTTCAGTGCTAAGTTAATAAATGGTATGTGTATAAAATCCAAGTCCGGCAAACTCGGAGTGAACATACTAAGTCGAAATGCAAAAGAGGAAATTCTAATATAGATATTGAATATTTTGCACACATAATTGGATAGATAAAAATATATTGATTTTGATTTTGGTTTAGAGTAAGAAAAATCAAGTTGAAATATCTTTGTTCTTAATTATTTTTCCGGCCTTACTTATGAATGTGTGTGTGCATATGTTTTATGCTGCTATGATTACCTTTCCTTCTTTATATGTATATATATACATGTATATATATATGTATATATATTATATAATAAATATATGAATATGTATTATATAATATATATATATATATATATATATATATATATATATATATATATATATATATATATATATATAATCTGATGGGCGCGGAAGTCGATGAGCAAAAACAAAAAAACAAAACAGATTTTGTCGACGATATGACTTTCTTTAGAACCATAAACAAATTTCCGATATGCCAGACAAAATAAACTCGAGGAGAAAAATAAATACCTGCTATTCTACAAGATACCCTCAAGGAATATGGTAAACGGCAGCGTGATGAATGGATTCGTGCGTTAAAACGAGAGTATTAGAATTCAGTGCAAGTACTTTGATGATTGGTTTTCCCTATAAAACGGAAATCGAGATGAAACGTTTTTCAGACGTCATAAGAAATCAATCCAATCGCATTTCTATTTCGAAAATAATAACGGTTACGACCGTTCAGTTTTATAGGCCTACATCAATTCTTATTCCTTAAATATTTCTTTAAAACGACAAATAAGTACCTTTAGATATGTAGATAGTATTAAGTTATCTGAAACGTTAGGAAAGCATTGCTATTAAAATAAAGACGGAATTCATATTTTTATAAGAGCCTGTTTTTTTATTTAATAGAGTAAGTTAACCTAGATGTTTCGCGAGGCAGGGCAATCTCGAAGGTAACCCTTTCGCAAAAATCGAAGCGTTCTTACAATTTGAATGTCATAATAGTTTCGTATAAGTACTTGGAATTTCCCTTAGGTGTATCGTGACATCAAATTAAAAAACGCAAGGCATTTTATCTTCCTGTGATTTGAAAAAGTTAATTTCATTTGAAGAGTTAATATCTCATCGCAGTGTAATTTGTCTGCATATTTTTATTATTATATTCAGTTCCCATTTCAAACTTTTTCGGTACTCATAAACAATAAACAATAAAAACTCCACGAAAAAAATCATGAAGATATGATAGACACGCGTTTGCCTGCGGTGTACTCGCACAGGTCTGTATTATGACCAGTAGAATTAATGCTCGATTTATGCAATCTAAATTGTGTGTTGTTTTGTTTTAGTGTCTGTATTATCATTTCTGATTAGATATTTATTCGTAATTTTATAGCTTTGTTTACCTTGTTGAATATGCAATAAGGAAGATGAAAAATGAGGACATAGGTTAGAGGATCAGGTAATACAACTAAGCGGTAAAGCGCATTCCGGGATGTCAAATTGAATAAACTGACCACATACGTTTACTTAAGTACATGTCGTTAACTCTGTTTATGGCTCGTTTTTTTCCGTTTCAACCAGCGTAAACTTTTCTTTTCAACTGACCGTTGCGGATAACTGACTTTCTCTTTTAATTTTTGGTGTTGTAAAATAAAAGTTCTTTTTGTTTGAAGCTTGTTCTTTCTATGATGGTATATGATATTCGGTTTATTCGCTTTATTCTTTTTTTTTTCTATCATACCGTTCGAGTCGTGGTCTCTACCATTATAAGTGCCATGACTATGTTTATGACTATGTTCATTATTCTATTTTTTTAGTATTATTTTTGGCTTTCCTTTTAAAGGCAAAATATGAGAGAGAAAAAAACGAGTTCGAGAATATGAATATAAAAATATTTCAACTTTCATATTTAAAGAAATGGATAGTTAAGGCTAAATTAAATAGCTGACATCACATATACTTTGGTAATGATATAGTGTTATCGAAAATTTAAATGAAATGTAGCATCCTGCTATATATGCTAATAGCGGGGGTAAATCCTTATAACTCTTTTTAATGAAACAAAAGTTATTTTTTTGCGTCGTGTCCGTGGAAATAAAAGCGTGATGGAAAAGCTCCGCTTCGTATCTCATTTACAACGCTTTTCAAA
>NW_028234405.1:14932367-14934867 GCF_977035675.1 Penaeus japonicus | reverse complement strand
AATCTGATAGGCCTACTTAATAAAAGCTGTATTCAGTATTTGAACATATTATTTTAAATACTTCCGGTATTCCGGTATATTTAAGGCATTTAGGGATTGCACGCACACATCACCTTTGCATGCAATTTTTTTTCTTTAAGCGAAGATTAAAAATGATATATATATGTATGTATGTGTCTGTTTTTCAGTGTATACATGCCTGTATTTATCAGTCTATCTATCTGCATCCAGCCTTTCCCCAGGGCATTCAAAACATAGGCCTACAATAAGATCGTATTAGGCATTAGAGAACGGAGAAAGAATATCAAGATCGCACAATTTCAATATAGCAATATTATCGATGAGGAGGGGTTTCTAAGTAATGATAATGGGGAGGGGAGTGAAAACGAGGGGGGAGGGGGGCACGTGAAAAGGAGAGAGGGCGGAGAGAGAATATTATTGATAAATTGATAGATACGGATGATCGAACATGCATTGTAGCGATAATGTCACGAGAAGAAAGAGTCTGTAATGTGTTATCTCTCTCCCTATCTCTATCGCGAACATGTATTGTAGCAGTAATGACGCTAAAATAGAGTATTTTTTTTTTTTATCTCTTTCTCTCTCCTTCTCCCTATTTCTCTCTATCTCCCCTTCTCTCTTTCCTCCATTGTTCTCCCGATTTTTTTTCCTTTTTTTAGCGTGGTGGAATATCGTAATTATAGAGCAGGATGTTGTCCTCATGCGGTCACATAAAATATTATAGGAGCATGATAGTAGCTGTTATTTGGCGCCGTGAAAAATGCACTAAAATTAAGCAAATGCTTCGCTATATATCAGAGTGTGACAGCATCTGCAACCTCCCATCCCTGGGAAATTTGTTAAAATGGCGTGTAGATAGGGTGAGATTTGTGATTTTAAGCTTTAATATAGTGAGACATAAGGTTTCTTGTTATTTTTACAGTGCAGGAGGGCGTGCCATTAGTACCAGCTGTTTAGATGTACGAAAGCTGTTTTTCCATTTTTTCTGGATATGGAAGCCACTGTGCTGGTGTAAAAAAAATGCATTCTTAAAATGTCTGTTTTATTACGGGTACCTTTAATTTTGAATGGATATTGTGGCCATCTATATGTAAAATTACATCTAATCATATGTAATTAGCACAGGCACATGCACACACCAGCATAGACACAAACAAAAACAACTCACGTTTAAAGAAAGAGAGAGAGAAAAAAAAAGATAAGCGCTATACGCGGTCTGTATCTAAGATAAAATCACCAAAACGAAACCTATGACCAATGGTCTGATATGACTTCCCCTCGACGCCCCGGCATTTGTTACTGGTAATGAAGGAACGCCGGAGACACCCAGTAACGGCAACTCATTGATAAGAATTCTCCAATTACACTGTATCTCTCAGTAGGAGGCGGGAGGGGGGGCAGGGGGGCAAGGGGACAGGGGGAAGGGGAGGATGTGGGTGAAGAGGGGGAGGGTGGAGAAAATAAAGGAGGAGGGAGGGAACTGGTTGGCGGGGAGAGGGGAAGAGGAGGAAGAAAGGAATGAGCGGGAGGAGGAGGGGAAGATGGTGATGGGGTGTAGGAGGAAGAGTAGAGATAGATAAAGACAGAGAGAGAGCATAACTAAATTAGATAATGCCAACAGTTTAATCTTAAGCTATAAAGTGTTTTGCAGATAAAATAATCCTTACTCAATTGACGCACAACTGCACGAAAGCCCCAGGTTTTAAGAAGACCAGGAATGGAGAGATAGGAGAGAGGGAGGGGGAGAGGGAGAGGGAGAGGGAGAGGGAGAGGGAGAAGGAGAGGGAGAGGGAGAGGGAGAGGGAGAGGGAGAGGGAGAAGGAGAGTGAGAAGGAGAAGGAGAGTGAGAAGGAAAAGGGGAAGAAGAGGGAGAGAAAGAGAGAAAGATGGCGAGGGAGAGGGAGACGGAAAAGGAGAGGGAGAAAGAATGGGAAATGGTAAGCAAGAGGGAGAGGGCGAAGGAGAGGGAGATGCAGATAGAGCGAGAGTGGGAGAGGGATAGGGAGATTGAAAGGGAATAGGAGATTGAGAAGGAGTAAGAGAGAGAGAGAGAGAGAGAGAGAGAGAGAGAGAGAGAGAGAGAGAGAGAGAGAGAGAGAGAGAGAGAGAGAGAGAGAGAGAGAGAGAGAGAGAGAGAATCGCTGTTTCAGCGCTGAATAGAAAACCCTACTGGGTATTTTCTCTTCCATTTTTTGTGAATAAACTTAGCTCAGTTAATTTCTCAAGGTGGAACGGAGTTAAAAAAAATAAAAAATAAGAAGTGGTTTTGTAAGGACTCTTTGAGATCTTAAACCTATTATACCGTATTTCTATCTTAAAAAAATGTGTGTGTATGTGTGTGTGTGTGCGTGTGATAAACCACAAGGAAAATAAGTAATTGATGAAAATAATAATAAGAAAAAGAGAAATGAAAAAAATGACGATGCAAGTATATCCCAATAATGATAGTGGCAAGATACTGTGAATGACGCAATAATGG
>NW_028234405.1:14912367-14924867 GCF_977035675.1 Penaeus japonicus | reverse complement strand
GAAGGCTTTCGACAGAGTTGTCCTTTCAGTTAGAGACATTTGCAGGATATAGAAAATATACAGGGGGGGGGGGGCAAAAAGTTTTGACGGAGACATGACAGGGCTAATTAAAAAAAAAATGTTTTTCTTATTTTTGTTTGTTTTATTTTACAATTACAGTTTTAGGCACTAGAAAATAATGGGGGCAGCAGTCTCCCCTTATCCACTTGTAAATCCCCTATTGATTAAATATAACAGGAACTGTGAAGAAATTAGAATTATGGGTTGGAAGATTGAAATATCTTGTAAAGAAGTTAAAAAAATGGCTTCCATGACTTTTGAGATAGTATAAGAGAACACATTATGAATGAATTTTAGAATGTAGTGAAAATGCAAAATGACAGAAATATTTGGTGAATTGAATTATTTGAAATTAAATATGAATATGAGCGTAGATTAAGATTAAGAATGCACTAGTTTCCATATAAGCATGTGTGAGGTTCATTAACTGTGCATTTGCTTTAGTATTTATAACCTAAAATGCACATCATGACTAGAAAAAAAGAAAACGGGATATGTTTGCCTCTTCACATCGGGTATGCATGAAAATAAACAAGAAAGATTGTCAGTGTTGATCACATATAATTGTTTTCTTAGAAGTTGTTGGATAAAAGTTTGTTTGCAATTGTAAAGATCTTTCTTAAATAAAGATGAGTAATAAGTGTTTCTTAAGTATGTAATATGATAGAATTTACTAGATGAACCACTTGTATATTGCATAAACGGGAACAGTAGGAGTAATGAAATTAAATGAAAAAAAAAAACTTGTAGGAGAAGTAAAAATAATTTGTTTATGAAGTATAAGGGGTTATTAGATGGAATAAAAGGAAAGATAATTTTTGGTGGATGACTATAGTGGAAATATAAAGAGACATAAGATATTATGAAACTATAAATGGCTAGTTGTAACGTTCCGAGAGGCTGGTAGATGAAAGAAACGAAAATCGAAGGTGAATTATATCAAACTAATAGATAGGTTAGCGCAGTGTTCTTCAAACTTTTTCATCACGACCCAGTTAGGTTTCATGTGTTACCCTCGCGCCCGTGTTGAACAGTATTTTACACTAACTGTTTTTCAACGCCTGTCTTCATCTGGTATGAAAAATGTTTATGTTGTTACCTAATTTATCTGTTGATACATATATTATTTTTTCATCGTATTTATACTCTTTATTTGTTTTATATTACTATAATTGTTGAGACGCAGCGATCCAATGATTACAGGCTCGCGTCCTTTGCCTTGAAATAAATATGATTAGCTTATAAGGGCTGGTGGAGTAGGTAGAAAGGATTCACAGATAAAATATAGTTGGTGAAACAGCGAGGTTATCAGGGATACCAGACACGATAATTATACGTGTAAGGATCAAATTGATATAACTCAGGGCGCCGTTCTCGCTCCGAGGGTGAACTCTGCCGAGATACGAATATTATCGTCCTGTTGCTTCGGTGTCTTGTAAGATTCCATTAGCAAGGCAACGGCTAGACAGGATTTAGTGCTAATGGAAATTGCTGCTGCAGTAAGGCTGAGGTATTTGGTGGGGGGGGGGTAAGAGGCTGAGGGGAGGGGGAAGGGGGTAGAGGGATATGGGGAGAACACACTTCAAGAAAAATGCGTCTGGCATCTTAGTATTAGTATTTTGTAAATATTAATAAAAATCCAATTCTATTGAAAAAAAAGGGAAAGCTATCAAACAAAAGAGGGTTGAACGAGAAGGGGACCAAAGAGAATTAGAAGAGAAAAATGAGTAAAAAGGTGAAGGTACAAATCTAACGGATATTGATATCTATCCTTTACTGTTTGACGTCTACCTCGCTGGTCTGAGTCCTATGGTGGAAGCTGGTGTGAGCAGGATTCCCAGCGGTTGGGCCATCCTAACGTACAATTAGCCCACAGCACAAACAGAAGCATCTGTGTTGAACGCACGGCCGTTATGCCGTGAGAGGGAGAGAGATACAGAGGGAGGAGGGGGGGGGGAAATGCAGATCAGACCCAATTATTTGCATTGGATTTCTTTAGGGATTTTGTTGATGCCATTTTGTCAGCTGGATGAGAGCATATGAGGGTGGCGTTTACTTATTTTTTATGTTTTATTGATGATTGTAATTGATGAATGGCATATCTTGTATTATTTAGTTTGTTTTTTGAAAGATTACTGTTGCTGAAGTACAGAAAAAAATATGAAAATTTGAATGTTGAATGTACTTAGCTGTACGCGCGAAGCCTTCACCAATAAAATGGAGATTTAGTGGGGCATAAATCTAAAACGGTGCTGGCATTAAGATGAAAGTGACAATGAATTAAATTTTGAAGCGCTTTGGTGTCAAAAACACTTATTTTCACCTCCTGACCCGGAGGAGGAAGAGGAGGGGGGGGGGTTACAAACTCTTCCGAAACTGCAAGCCAAAGTCTTTCAAGTTTGTATCGTCCATTGACAGAAACAATTAACGTGAAAACCGGTCACTGATCTTCATTACACGGGACACAAAAGCCTCATTATCTCGAGAAAAAGGGAACATGGACAAGGAAAGAGAAATGTAGCTTTGGCGCATGTATGTTTGTATGTGTCTGTCAGTGTGTGTTTATTTTATTTTCAAGTGAAGGTGCACAGCTATATAACAAGTCGAAGATTCGCCAAAGGATCGAAAATAATAATTCTCTAGCGTTCACGCTTGTCATTGCGCGTCAATATTTATAGATCCGCAGTTTGATCACCTATTGTCGGGACCCCGACTCCTGATATGCTTATGGAGGGAGAAAGAATTTTCTGATGAAATTATTAACTAAATAGCAGTGCATAATTTTAATGAATGAAGATTGATTATGCTGTAGGACAAGCGCTTGTCTCTCTCTCTCCTCGATCGCTTTAATCGCCAAGCCATGGGTAATAAAGCAATAAATGACTGTGTTTGAGTTTTAGTGACCGGGTTCAGGCCGGGTCTACGGGGAGAGATGAACAGGTTAAATGTGTGGTGTCGAATCCCCCACGTTTACATGAACACACACATATGTATATGCTTATATAGATGCATATACAGTAGATGCACACACACACACACACACACACACACACACACACACACACACACACACACACACACACACACACACACACGCACGCACACGCACGCACAGTCGCACACGCGCGCGCACGCGCGCGCGGTAGCAGTGCTCGTGTTAGCGTACGTTGTCAATGACGAAGGAACAATGCCAGATACGCACAGTAAACACGCGCGAATAGATTGGCACTGCGTCTGTCGTGGCACGATGCCTTGAGGGCTGGGGAGGGAGAAGGGGCGCGATGGGGGGGGGGGGGTAAATCCGAGTAAACCTGAGAAAGTCGATGAAGCAAGGATGAGATACATGACTAAGGGAGAGGAAAACAGGAAGATGTATGTGATCACCGACCTTTCGTTGCCACACGTCGCCATATCAGACGCGAAATAACTCGATCAGGCGTTATCAGTCTGATATTTTTTTCTTGCACGAGATTATGTGCAATGCTTGTGCTTGTGGTATTTCATATATATATATATATATATATATATATATATATGTATATGTATATGTATATATATATATATATATATATATATATATATATATATATTGAATTGATTGATTGTGCACTCCATTGAATTGACTGTGCATAGATAATCATGATTTTGTTCTATTGATTTTCCTGACATTATCTAAGAGGCAGATAAAATTTTCAACGCTGTGATAATTCATGATTTTTGAATAATAAGGAAGTAGATTGATTTGTTCATACTCCTTTGCAAACATAGTATATCTATCTTTCGAGACCCCATCCCCTCTTTCTCTCTCCCTCGCTTTACCCCCCCCCCCCTCTCTCTCTCTCTCTCTCTCTCCCCCCCCCTCTCTCTCTTTCTCTTTCTCTCTCTCTCTCTCTCTCTCTCTCTCTCTCTCTCTCTCTCTCTATCTCTCTCTCCCCTCCCTCCCTCCCTCCCTTCCTCCCTCCCCTCTCTCTCTCTCTCGCTCTCTCTCTCTGTCTCTCTCTCTATATATATATCTATCCGTCTGCCCACCCTCTTTCTCTATTTTCCCTCTATCTCTGTGCTCTCTCTATTTCCCTCCCGATATACACTGGTACAACTTTGTTTGCGTGGTTTTCCCCGCTGTTCCTGTGCCAGTCCGAATTAAGTCCCGCCAGCGTGCGAACCAACGGGATAATCCAACACAGCTGACTGTTCTCTCTCTGTCAGTGCTATTAAACCGTAACTCATCTTCCTTCTTTAGGTTCTTCAGAGTTAAGAACTAGTGGATAATAGCAGCTTAACTGTAGTACAATAAGTGGCTTTCTGTCACTGTTCAGCAAAAGACAAGGAAGAAAAGAAACCGATGATTAGGAAGAGGAGGGGACAAAACAATAGCATCGGGACGCTTAGCAATAACGTTCGGGATGCGGCATTAGACACTTTTCGTTTTTCTCGCTTCGATGCCTGCGGATTTATGTTGATGAAAGGAAAACATAAATTTGCTTCGCTTGTTAGATTTCCTGCTCTTGCGACTGGAGGCTGGCGAGGTCACGTGATCACATCTAACATTGGTGGTGTAGGGGAGGGGGGGGAGAGGGAGAAGAGATCTTGGAACAGGTCACGCTCACAAGACTGGATACTTTTTTTTCTTTGCTGCAGATCACATTGTAAGTTAAAGTGCAGGTCACGTGATGATGATAATGATGATAGGATATGTGTTTATGTGTGTGTGTGTTTATATGTGCGCATACACACACACACACACACACACAGAGAGAGAGAGAGAGAGAGAGAGAGAGAGAGAGAAAGAGAGAGAGAGAGAGAGAGATGAAATGCTATAAGCGTTAATATTAGTAAATCTGAAAGAAAATTAATAACTGAAAATATACAATTACATAGTTATCATATATAGAATATTTGACTCACAATAATTCGAATCAAACAGGCTTAAAAACAAAATCAGACATACCAGAAATACACAAAAAGCAAACAGAGAAATGAGAAAGGCAGGAAAGTGAAGCCATTGGCTGCCATGGCTTGACAGGGGGTCATTAGCACGGCACTTTGCAAGGAACAGAGATCCTATCAACCAGTGTTCCGGGCGTATCATCTCTGTATACGTGAAGCTAGAGGGTGAAAACCTGTTTTCGTTGTATATTATAGCTTCGGTGTATCTTCTCTTAAAATCTGTTCTCATATCGTCACTTTTTGGGTTTATAAAAGTTTGAAATTACATGGTTGCTTTGGATGATGTGATTTCTTAATTTGTGGCCCGTGAGAGGTGGTGTCCATGTTGCATTGGGAACTGCATAATTTACTTAAAATTAACCATTTTTTTTAGCTTGCACATAATTGTAGGTGTTCATTCATTAAACATAGTGTCTATGTTAACGTTTTTTTAAAAGTTACTGTTAAATGTTAATGTGTATTAATGCAGTCAGTAATACGATCTGTCAGTTGATTATATTAAAATTACTAGTGTGTCATTTATGATTATATGAATTTATGTATTTCGTACATATTAAATGTGGCTTATTATCCATTACAACTAGAAAGTACAGTATATACGTTTGTTTTCCAGGTTATTATATTTGAGACACGATACAGTAAATATGTTTTATTAATTAAAACTGAATTCTGATTTCGATAGATCGTTAAAAATGTATACCATGCAACTGGAACCCCCTAAAAATTGATGTGGATCCAGATTGGGCAAATAATCTCTCATTCACTCTATATCTTTCCCTCTTTCTCCTCTCGCTTACATTATATATTCAAGAGTAAGAAAGGGACATTAAGCAATTTCATATGCTCTCACGATGACGAGAGGCGGATAATGATATATATATATATAAATATTTATATATATATACATATATATACATGTATATATATATATAAATATTTATATATATATAGACATATATATACATGTATATATATATATAATATATATATATATATATATATATATATATTATATTATGTATGTATATATATATATACATATATATAATATATATAATATAATATATATATTTATATATATAAATATATATGTATATATATAAATATATATATATATATATATATATATATAAATATATAGATATATAAATATATAGATATATAAATCTATCTATCTATCTATCTATCTATCTATATATATATATATATACATACATACATATATATATATAAATATATATATATATGTGTGTGTGTGTGTGTGTGTGTGTGTGTGTGTGTGTGTGTGTGTGTGTGTGTGTGTGTGTGGAGAGTGAGTGAGTGAGTGAGTGAGAGAAAGAGATAAATAGAAAGAGAGACAGAGAAATAAAGAAAGTCAAAACAAACCATTCTTATTTCCAGAGAAGTTTTCCAAGCCCGTCTCCGCAGGTACTGATATTTTTTTTCCTGCGCCTCGCACAACAGAACGAGGGATATCGTTAGTCTGAATGGAACGTTTGCACTGCAATACATTTCATTCGCGATACCTCACCGTGATTTGCGGAAATTGCTTGTTGGCGCTTCTTCATCGCCTTACCTCTTCTTTTGCTTTTCTTTTTCTCCCTTTATATATATATATCTTTTTCTTTTTTCTTTGCTTTCATTTTTTTTTACTCTCTCTCTTCTTTTTCTTCGGTCTTTCTGAAGTCCTTCGGCGCTTGAGGAAGGAATGGACACGTCTCTTCGTGGCCACAAAAGCGTACACAGAAAATCCGATAGCAGCTGATTGTCGCTCCGGGGATTGTGGGAATGGCGCGCGCCTCCGGGCTGCCTGCGCTGCCTGCCTGCTTGCCTGCTTGCCTCCGCGCGAACACATCTCAGTGAATCAGTTGGATGTGTAACAATGTATTGCTCTACACGATGTGTGCGTATATATATATATATATATATATATATATATATATATATATATATATATATATATATTTATATATATATTATATATATATTTATATATATGTATATATATATGCATATAAATATATATATATATATATATATATATATATATATATATATATATATATGTATGTATGTATGTATGTGTGAGTATGTATGTGTGTTGTGCGTGTGTGCTGAATATATGCACACACGCACGCACGCACGCACGCACACACACACACACACACACACACACACACACACACACACACACACACACACACAAACAAAAACGCAAACATAAACATAAGCATAAACAAACACACACAGACAGACATAAACACAAACACAAATACACACACGCCCCCCAAAAAGCGGTCACACAAACACACACACACAAACACACACGCACATGCACATATATATACATATATATATATAGATAGATAGATAGATATATAAATCGATATAAACAGACACTGGAAGCGCCAGGCGAGTGCGACCCCACCTACTGGATCAGCACATTGGAACCATTGGGTCAGCCTTCCCGAAGGACCCTCCGACAGGGCGGCCATCGGGAGGAATAAGGGCCGCATCCCTGGATGATTCTGGGGAAGGGGTTCAATCCCCGCACCACGTCAAGGCGGCTCCAGTTGCAGGGGGCGTCAGGATCGAGACCCGAGCGATTATCGACGGGCGTGATGGACGCGGCCGCCACCGAGGTGCTTGTTCATCCTTAATCACAAGGGCGCGCGCTTTGCGGGATGCGGCGCCCGTAGCTAAACCGGCTTTTCTTGCTCGGCTGCCGGATAAGCATCGGCGGGAGTGAAGTGCGGCCGAAGGATTCCAATTTGGAATTAGTGATGTGTGCCGGAAAGCGTCGGTTGCCAGTTTATTAGGCCTGTAATTAACGTGCTTACCGATGAGATTGTGTGGCGCATTCAGGTACTGAGTAAACAGGACGGAGTAATGACTACTTTGTATCTTAGCTTGCTTTAACATCATTATTCACGTATTCAAAAACTGACGGTATATATGTATATATATATATATATATATATATATATATATATATATACATACATATATATGTGTGTGTGTGTGTATACATACACACACACACACACACACACACACACACACACACACACACACACACACACACACATGTATATATATATATATATATATATATATATATATATATATATATATATATATATATATGTATATTATATATACATTTATATATATACATATATATACTTACATATATATATATATATATATATATATATATATATTATATATATATATTATATATATATGTATATATATATATATATATATATATATATATATGTATATACAATACATACATATATACATATATATATAATATATATATATATATATTATATATCTATATCTATATATATATATATAATATATATATATATATTATACATACATACATACAAACCTATACTATATATATATATATATTATATATATAATACACACACACACACACACACACACACACATATATATATATATATATATATATATATATATATATATATATATATATATATACATATATACACACACACACACACACACACGCGTATATGTGTGTGACTGAGTGTGTGTGTGTGTGATTGTGTGTATAATAAAATAGAGATAAAGCTACACATAAGCGCTCGTATGTATACAAGCGCAAACACACGCATAAACAGACACACCGTAGGGGAAACACACGCATACATATACATCTAACCGGAGAATAAACGTGGAACGCATCTGACATCCTGACGCCTGGCATTTCTTGTCCGCTTTTCAAGACCTTTATGGAAAAGGTACTTGGCAGGCCATGCCGTAGATGCGCCGGGGATCAATATGCGCTCATTGGTGAGTCGCTTTTGTTTACCATATAACCTTTTGCGTTTGTTTTATGTGCTGTCGTGTAGTAAGGGAATGCTTACTCAGTTATTTTCATCCTCATCCAGTACATCCTCATCTATTGCTTGAACTATTTTAGATACTTTTAGATGAGAGAGAAAGAGAGTAAGCGAGTAAGAGAGAAAGAGAGAAAGATAGAAAGAAAGAGAGAGAGAGTAAGATAGAGAAAGGGAGAGAGAGAGAGGGAGAGGGAGAGGGAGAGGGAGAGGGAGAGAGATATTAAAAGAGAGTAAAGAGAGAGAGTAAAAGAGAATAAAGAGAGAGAGAGTAAAAGGGAGTAAAGAGAGAGAGAAAGAGTAAAAGGTGAAAAGAGAGAGAGAGTTAAAGAGTAGAGAGAGAGGGAGAGAGAAAGGGAGAGAGAGAGGGAGAGAGAGAAGGAGAGAGAGAGAGAGAGAGAGAGAGAGAGAGAGAGAGAGAGAGAGAGAGAGAGAGAGAGAGAGAGAGAGAGATAGAAAGAGAGAGAAAAGAGATAGAGATAGAAATATTACGAGAGATAATGATCCTTAAGACGGGACCAGATATGAACGCTATTTGTTGAACCGATCAATCCCGCAAGATGTCACGTGACCTGTAGGGTAAGCGATGAGACTCCACTTGAAGGTCTCAAGGTCAGGGCTGAACCTTCACATTTCACGCTGACTTTGTCCGGATTCGAGCAACATGGGATGTTGCAGCGGCCGAGAGAAGGCCCCTTGGCGCTCCGGAGAGATAAACCTGTTTTGCGTGAAGATGTTGAGGGTCGACTCTGCTCCGCCTAGAAGATGGTGCCTCTCGCGTCTCGCTGAAGTTATATTTTCCTGTATGTTTTCCTGACTTATTTATTTTCTTTTTTTATATGGTTTTAGGTGTTACGTGCTGGCGGGACTGTGTACTGTTGGGGGTTTGTATGGGGAAAATTGCATTGGGAAAAAGCCATTTTTTCCCTTTGCCCAAAATTTACGTGCATTGAATGTGTAGTTATCATTTTTACGAGAGTGAAAGAAAATCTCTCTGAGAGCCTGACTTTAAATTCTGAAGATGGATTTGAAATATCAAAAAGTTCTGCATTTTCTTATTTTTTCTCTCAACACACACACACACACATGTGTATATATATATATATATATATATATATATATATATATATGTATATATATACGTATATATATGTATATGTATATATATATATGTATATATGTATATATATATAAATATATATATATATATAATATATTATATATATAGTATATATATATATATATATATATATTATATATATATATATATATATATATATATATATATATATATATATATATATATATATATATATATATATATATATATATATATTTATATATATATACACATTCATATACCCATATATACACACACACACAAAGCAAAGCCGAATGCCCTCGGAGCCCATAACAAACTCGAGCAACGGCCACCGACGGAGGAGGTTCCCGTGGCTGGCAAGATCAGCCCCTCGACGCCTGACTTCTAGGACATGGAGGCCTTAGCGGGCGACACGGGAAAGGCGTCTCCTCATAAGTCTTGTGCTTTTCGATCATTCGCTGATGGATCTCGCGGTTTTTTTCCTCTGTTAGATTTGCATTGACTTGCGGAAAAAGGAATTTGTATTGTGTTTGCATTGTGATCATGTTTTTTTTGTGTTCCTTGTTTTCGTTCTTTTCTTTTTATTTATCTCTTTTGTGTTTTTCAGCTTTATCGGTTTATTCTTATGAGCTTTGGTAGAATTTACATGTTAAAATCATTGGTAGTTCTCTGTGTAATTAATTAACCTCTAACTTTCAACTTGAATAAATGTGCAAGGAACACATATACTTTCCATAAAACACTGAAGATGTTCATGTACCCTTGAACTTATTCCTATAGAGGAAAATCATGATGAACTTATTGCAAAATGTAATTAAAATCAGTGGATGTCAGCAGCGTTTCCTTAACACAATACTGCTGTGTGTTGAATATTAATAAGTGCAAACAAAAGTTAGATTTACGAAAAGAATCATGATGAGTCATTATATCTCCTTAGCGGGCAGTGTGGGTAGAATAACCACAAGATGATTTGATAATGCATAAGAGCTTGGGTAATAAAGTTCCTGTAAGCAGTACTGTTCCCAGATAATGCGACTACTGTCGGGGTTCTTGTCTTTCGTCTTGTTAATAATAATAACAATAATGAGGGTGATGATAATACTGTTGCTGATGGTGTCAGCAATATTATATGTTAAATGATCATAATGCTCATAATACACGCACACATGCAGTGTTAACGGAATAATTATGCTCTGTTAAATGATTTTCACAATTAAGGCACCTCTATTAAGTATTTGTAAGTGAAACGAATTCATGTTTCTATACAAAGTACAATACTATTACCCTGATTTGAATTTGAAGTAAAGATATATCTTCTAAAAATAGGATAAAATAAACGAGGGAGATAAAAAGATAAAAAAAGAGGACGCCTAAGAGGAAATTAATATAAAAAGAGGCAAAGAAGAAAAAGTGAAAGAAAAGAAATGAAAAAGAGATGAAAAATGACAAAGGAAAGTAAATGATAATAATAAACAAAACAAAACAAAAACGAAATAACAATAAGATGGAAAGCAATGCAAGGAAGAAAAGGAAGATAAGCTGAGATGAGACCCGTCCGTGAATAAGAGGAATCTCCGAGGAATATGAAATCGCTCGCTGGCTGAGGGCGATTCCAAGACCGGGGCCCCTTCCCCCTCCCCCCTTCCCGTTTATAAATCCGGTTCATCCATCAACATTTCATTCTCGACCCCGTGCGTATTTATACCTTTGGGGAATCAGGGAAGCGGATGGAGGCTGGCGGATTTGGGAGCCGGTTTCCTGTTTTTTTATCTTTTTATTTTTTTTATCTTATTTCTATTATTGTGTTGTTATTATTCATTCTATTGTTGTTGTTTTTTATTGTCATGTTATGTTATCTGCATCGCATTCATATGATTTAGATTTTCGTAATATTATCATTTATGTTAATATTTGTCATCATCATTGCATCATATTTGGTTCTTTTTTTATTCTTTTATGGTGTTTGTTCGTTATTTTTTTTTCGTTCTTGATTTGCTTGTTCTATCAATCCGTTCGAGAGATAAAATGATTAGTAGTTGTGTAACAATTGAATAGATCACCCATTCGAGAAGATGAAATAGATTCAGAGATCATTTTCATAACTCCGTAAGTTTAATATGTTTCAAATTACCCCCCCCCCCCGCCGAATTGTTCGGGAGGCTGAGAATGCACTCCATGCTGAAGTAGATTTTGTTTTTCGTGTGGCAGACATACATATGCATGTATATCCTTGTATCCAAATACTCTCTCACGGACACACACGTAAACACATATAAATACATATACAAATGTGTGTGTTTGTGTTTATATGTGTATGTTTGTAGAGTGTACATTATCTTTAACAGATTTTTATTTTCGATTTTCTTTCTTTTCTCTTCCATAATTTTACTGAAAGGGAAAATATACTTACTTTTGGAATGTTACCTGAACATGTTTTAGGCATTTGCGGCATAAATGAACTATCATCAGTGGATTAGTCACAGATATGACGTAAAGAAAGAGATGATTCT
>NW_028234405.1:14897367-14902367 GCF_977035675.1 Penaeus japonicus | reverse complement strand
CCCCCTCTCTCTCAATCTCTCAATTTCTCTCTCTCAGTCTCTCTCTCCTCTCTCTCTCTCTCTCTCTCTCTCTCTCTCTCTCTCTCTCTCTCTCTCTCTCTCTCTCTCTCTCCCCTCTCTCTCTCTCTCTCCCTCTCTCCTTCTCTCTCTCCCATATATATATATAAATATATATACAAATATATATATATATATATATATATATATATATATATATATATATAGTTTATGCGTGCGCGCATTCTTTTTGCTAATGATGCAAATAATAATGGAGAAAGCCACAGCTGGAGACGCAGATAATGATTTGATAATGCTTATAAAAATGGCGATGATTACGATTCTGACAAAGATAATGCAGGTAAGAGTTATGTTCATTATAATTTTCAAGATTGTTATCAAAATAATGATAACAGTGATTATTATAATGATATTAATTATGATACTCATATGATAATACTAATTACGAAAACAACTATACTGCTGATTACTACTAATGGTGATAATGATGATAACAGCAGTCGTAATGATGACAGAAATGATGAATGGTAATGTTATTAATGATACCACCACTATTACAACTACTTTCAATAACGATGATAGTAATAATAATGATCAAAATAATCATAATAATCATAATGATAGATAATTTAAGAAATGTATTATCTAAACAATGTGCACTGAATGGCATAGAATGATAAAAGTGTGGATCACATACTTATGTATGATAAAGTATCATCATGAATGGTCTTGGTAGTAAGATTATGCTAATATAATTCGGGTAATCACTTTGATCCATAATTGCTGGCATAAATAGCAGTATTAGAAATAACTTTGCTATGAAGACTGCAATGGTGATTATAGAAAAGATTGCTATGGTGATAATGAAGATATTGTCGTTATAGTAATATTAGCAAGAGTAATGCAAAATGTCTTATTGCAATTAACACTGATAAATACTATCTTATAATGATAATATCGATTATATAATTGTTAGTAATACATAATAACAATAATGATATTGATAATGATAATATAATCATGATTATATAATAATCATGATAGTAATAATGATAATAATCATACTAATAGCATTAATAATGATGACTAGTAATAATAATAAAAATGATAATGATGTCAGTTTTAATACTGATCATGATGATAGTATTAATAATGATAATAATTATGATAGTGACGATTGTGATGATAATAAAAATGACAGCGATAATGATAATGATTAATAATAATGATGATAATGATAGGGATAATGATACTCATTAATAATAATGACACAAATACCAGTGATACCAATAATGAGGATAACAAGAATAATAATGATTATAATGTCAATGTCATTACTACTACTATAGTGATGATAATGATAATAATAACACTGATAGTAATACTGGCATAAGAATATAAACAGAAGTAATTCTGTCCAGACTCCCCTTCATAACTAAAGCAATATTGTTGTTAGAGGCTAGCTAATCAGGACAGCAATCGTAGATAAATGCCCCTGTTGAGATATGATGTTGCAGCAGCTCACTATCTATCTTTATTAGTGGCATCAAGGTAATTATGTTAATGGCTTCCCATCAGACTCATACAAAACAGCAACCGTAACTTTTTCTTCTCTCTTATTTAGATTATAACTATATCACTACTATTATTAAATTATTATTATTATTGTCTTTATCTACATCGTTATTATAAGTTTTATTATTTTGATATCATTATTACAACAACTATTGTAATTATTATTATCGTTATTATTATTGACATTATTATTATCATTATTATTATTGACATTATTATTATCATTATTATAGCTATTATCAGTATCATTATTATTACTATCATTGTCATCATTATTACCATTACTGTTATTATTTCATCAACGGCGCTGATCCTGGAAAACGAGATACAGAAGCTAGTCATTACCATTACTTCCCCCTATAAATGTTTGTTGTAATAGACCGACCCCGACACTTTCCTCTTGCAATCAGGTTTCAGCTTCCCGCCGCCCATCACTCACTGAAGTCCGCGAAGGCCTGAAGTCTGAAGTCCGGTGGCCTGATTGCCTTCAGATTCCATCACCACGTTGCTTCAGAATCGATTGCTAACGACATTCTAATGACTCTTCCTTCGGGCTTCTCATTAGACGAAAAGGTCATGGAAAGGTTTCGGATCCGATTCGTTTGCGCTGATGATTGGGTTCGGATTTTCTTTCTTCGTTGTGTGTGTGCGATTCGACTTTGTTTTATTTTCCTCGATATTGCTTATTTTATTTATCTATATTGTGAAGGGAAGGATTAATTGTCCTATTAAAATCTTGAACTCAATGAACTCAACCTAAAACTCAGCCTGATTTACAATAAGATGGTTAAAATAAAGAAAGAATAATTTCCCAAAACAAACCGCAATTCTTTCGTGTCCAATTTAGAAGACATGCAAGACATCACTTCTGTAGTTAGCCAACCTCCAATTATCGCGATTCGGATGAAAGTCTAGGAAGTTTTGTCTTATGCATTAGAAGTGGCAAAATATGGATATTTCAGAAAAGATAAATGTAGCTACTCTCTCTGGTCTCATTAAAGATTCCCCAAAATTACTCTTTCTGAGCAATGCGTGATAATTGCGTATAATCATAGTAAGAATATCCAATGAATTAACAAAGGTTATGAGTCAAGATCGTGGAAGACAATAGAGCAGGGGTTCCCGACCTTTTTAAGTTGATGGGCGCCAGCACCCACCTGTTTCCTGGATGATTATGAGAACCCCACTATCGGTTTATAGTTTGGGAATTTAGAAGCAGTCCAATTAGTAAGTGATAGACTTAGTTTATATATATATATATATATATATATATAATGTATGTATGTATATTTATATGCATGTATAGTTATATGTATATTTATATATATGTATATATATACATATATACATATATACATACATATATACATACATACATACAAATACATACACATACTCGCACACGCACACGCACACACATACACACGCACACACACATGTATATATATGTATATATGTATATATTTATACATGTATATATGTAAATATATATGTATTTATGTATAAATGTATATATGAATATATATGTATATATACATGTATATATGTATATATATGTATATATATGTATATATATGTATATATATGTATATATATATATATATATATATATATATATATATATATATATATGCACACACACACACACACGCACAAACACACACACACACACATACACACACACACACACACACACACACACACATATATATATATATATATATATATATATATATATATATATATATATATATATATATATATATAAGGTGGGATGAGACTAAATACCTTTCATATATATATATATACATATATATATATGTATATATGTATATATGTGTGTGTGTATCTGTCTATATGCGTCCATATGTATATATGTAAACAAAAAACAAGCACACACTCACACGATAATGAAGGAGAGTGAAAGCTTCAAGTCTGAAGGGCGGGTAAGGAAAGCGACGTGAAAAGATATAACTAAAGAGATAAAAAGATAACCTCCCGCGCCAAATCGCTTCTCGGTTGAGAGAACGCCGTAAGCTAGCAACGCATAAGCAAAATCCTTGCATAATGTTACAGTGCTCGGTGCTTGACCCTTCCATTTCAACCTTCCATCGACTGTGTTATCGAATATCCGTTACGCTCCGGAACGCTTAAGGATACACATATTACGCTCACGTCGACATGAATTTCCATTGATAAGTCATCTGGTTTATTGGGCGTTTCAAAGACCCTTTTGTTGAGCTTTTGAGGTCAGTTTGAAGGTCCGGCATTCAAGGGAGGGAAAGCTTTACCGCACACGTTTCGTTGGGCAAGAATACAATTGCAATACAAATGCAATGGCTGAAGGCGGTTGGATGGAGTTGCCGGCCACATCGCTCTCCTGTGTACCGTTTTCCTTGGCTTGGAGGCCGCTGAGGAGGGTGAGACTCGACTGATATCTGTGCTTTATTGGCGAATTCCGTATTTGTGTACCGAAATTAGCTGCTTAGTCTAAACTGCATTACAGGTGTTCATGAGTTTTATATATAGTATTTTTTTATGTTATGATAACAGCGATGATGATGATAATGATCATGAGAATGACCGTGATAATTATAATGACAATGATGATGATAATAGTACTGATAATTATAATAATGGTGCTGATAATGATAATGATAACGTTAATGATGATAATGATACTACTACTTATGATATTGTTAATGATAATGATAGTAATATTGATAATGATAATGAAAATACCCTGGATAAACATAATATTGATACTAGTATTGATTTTAATGTTATTGTGGTTATGATTTTGCGTTATGTTTTTTTGTGTGTGTTTTAATGTTGTTATTTAGTATCATTACCCATACCATTATATTCGGCTTCATTATCGTCATTATCATCTTTATCATTGTGATTTTGTTACTATAATCATCATTAATTTTCCTGGTGATATTTTTTGTTTTTCATTTTCTATTTTTCATTTAACCGAAGAACGAAAAAGGTGATGTAACCTGTTTCTTAAATGGCCTAATAACTTGGTTAATAATGGATCACGATGAAATTTATGTGTAGGTTGCCCATGATCTAAGGACCAGCTGATTGGATATTGCTTGTGATTCGGGGTTGATGAGTGGATGTTCGTGCAGATGAAGAGCAGATCTGTGGAAAACTGGCGTAGGTAAATTATGAGTAATTTTTTTGTAGGTAAAGGTAGATTAAGAAAAAATATGTGGTAAAGAAAGGATAACGAGTATAAACTCGTGGTGTTGTAAGGTAGATTAAGGATAGATTAATGTGGATTTTTGGGTAGATGAAAAGTAGACATCGATCATTTCAACTTTAAATCAATGCACTCTTTCTCTGTCAAAGTAGGCCTACTGAACGCATGACTCACAAGCTAGAAACATAGACGACAT
>NW_028234405.1:14879867-14884867 GCF_977035675.1 Penaeus japonicus | reverse complement strand
GGGAATTATGATAATAATCATACAGAAATAGTAAAATAGTAGCTATGGCATGAACTGTGATACAGGAAGAAATAAGAAGGACAGGAAGAAATAGAAGAAAAAGAAGGAAGAAGAAGACGATGAAGAAAAATAAAAATAAAAAAAGAGGAAGAAGGAGAAGAAAAATAATATAACAAAGAAAAAGAAGTAAATGAAAAAAGAAGAAGAAGAAGGCAAAGACGAAAAAGAAGAAAAAAAGGGAGGAGAGAAAAGTAAAAAGTAAGGTTGAGCGTTTGACATAAAAAGGAGAATGAATGAATAGGAGAAGAAGGAAAACGAAACTATGGGAAGGAAGAAAACAACGAGAAGGATTAAGAATGAGCAAAACATTGGAAAGCGAAAGAAAAAGAAAATGAAGAGAAAAAAAGGAAGTTGTTAACCCTATTAAGGCGAGAGGATGCGCGGGACGTTCGAGTACCATTGGAATCGGTAAAGAAGGAGAAGGAGAAAGGAGAATTAGCAGAAGTAGAAAGGAAGAAAGAGAATAAGAAGAGAAGAAGGGGAAAAGAATTGGAAGGGAGAGCAAAGAAGAACAAGAATCAAGAAGAAAGGGTGAAAGGAAAGAGCAAGAGGAGGAAAATGAAAAATAAGTTAAACAAGAAAAGTAAGAGTAATATGAGAAAGAGAAGGAAGAGGGAAAAAAAGAATTAAGAGGGACGAAGAGGATGCGGGAAAGTGAAAGAGAAAAAGGAAGTTGAGGTTGAGGAGGAGAAGGAGAAGGAGAAGGAAAAGGAGAAGGAGAAGGAGAAGGAGAAGGAGAAGGAGAAGGAGGACGAGGAGGAGGAGCAGGAGCAGGAGCAGCAGCAGCAGCAACAGGAGGAGGAGGAGGAGCAGCAGAAGGAGAAGAAGAAGAAGAAGAAGAAGAAGTGAACAAACTAGATGAATAAGAAGTTGAAGATGAAGATTAGGAAAATGAAGATGATGAAGAGCAAAATGAAGATGATGAAGAGCAAGAAGAAGTAAAATAATAAGAATTAAAAGATGGAAGAGGGAGAGAAGAGGAAGGAGATAGAGAAGTGGCCTTATAATGTTGGAGCGCCTCGAGTCCCATGCTCCCGGCCGTTATCTGAGCACCAACGTAATAATTTCGGTGAAGAGATTTGCCGAGAGAAGTCGCTGCGCCGCGGGTGTGGGGGTGGGGTGGGGGTGGGGGTAGGCTGTAAGTTCTGTGACGTCAGAGGAAGAAGGGGAGAGGGTGGGGGTAGGTTAGGAGGCTGTAAGTTCTTTGACGACAGAGGTAGAGGGGGAGAGGAGGGGGTGGGAGGCTGCGAGTTCTGTGACGTCAGAGGTAGAGGGGGAGAGGAGGGGGTGGGAGGCTGCGAGTTCTGTGATGTCAGAGGGGGAAGGGGAAGGGGGAGAGTTTTTCTTCTCGTTTGTGGATTGTGTGTTCTTTGACGTCAGAGGGGGAGGAGGAGGGGTGAAGAGGGGAGAGAAGGAGAGGCGAGAGAAGAAAGAGATGTAGGTGGAAGAAGAGAAGAAAGAAAACAAAACAAGAAAAAAAAATAAGAAGAAGAAAGAGGAGGATAAAAACAGAGTACAGTAGAGAAGATAAGGAACAGGAAGAGAAGAGAACATCATGGACGAGGGGGATGGGGAGAAATAGGAAGAGAGTAAACAAGAAAGGGAATATTCTAGAAACCTTGTTTAAGGTGTATGCGCGAGGGTTATAGTAAGGCTCTGGAAACTGGTTTTGGGGGATATAGAGATGCTCGGAGATAACTTTGAAGAAAGGCGTTACGTGTTGCGGTATTCATGTTGAATAGTGACATACCTAGTTTTTTTCTTCTCATTCCTGATGTTAATTTCATCATCGTATCTTTCTTCATTATGATTATCCCAATCAATATCAGTATTTATGAGTATGGTAGTAATGATAATGATAATAATGAAAGTAATAGCAATGATAATGATATTGATAATGATAGTAAGGATACTTATTATTATTATTATTATCATCATAGTAATTATCATAGTTGCTCCTTGAATTACTTATATTATCATTATTCACATCATATTATACGCAATTACTTTCCATCGATGATAAAACACAAGAGCAAAAACAACGACAAAGACAAAATTAATAAAAAATAGGAAGTAGAAAAAGGGAGGTAAGGTGAAAAAAAAACAAGAAAAAAGAAAAATGAAAACTGAAAAATAGATATAGATACATAGATATAATAAGTAAAGACGAAAAAGGAAATCAATAACGGAAAAAGGGAAGCCCCCCAAACAACCAAACAAACGAAAATTAAATAGATGATATATGAGAATATAAAAAAAAGCCAAATTTCCAAAACTAGATGAAGTATGAGATGTGTGACAAAGAGGAAGAAAAGAAAAGACTAGAAATGAAGAAAAAGGGGTGAACAAATAAAAAAAATAGTGAAACTAGAGAAAACACGAGACATTTAACAGAATATCCTTTATCGGCAGCAAAGGACAAATCCATAACAAAAACAATAGACAAAATAGAAAAAAAAAATAAAAAAGGGAAAAATCCGAAATTAGAAGCACGAGATATTTGACAGAAGCCGCCCCCCTTATCGGCAGCAAATGACAAATCCATAGCAAAAAAATAGACAAAATAGAAAAAAAGAAAAAGCAAAACAAAAATCCGAAACTAGAAGCACGAGATATTTGACAGAAGCCGCCCCCCTTATCTGCAGCAAATGACAAATCCAAAACAGAAACAATATAAAAAAAAAAGTAAAAAAAAAAAAAAAGAGAGAAAAAGCAAAACAAAAATCCGAAACTAGAAGCACGAGATATTTGACAGAAGCCGCCCCCCTTATCTGCAACACCTGGTTTGACCGCTCGTTGTGCTCTCCTCCCGATTTCGCCCGCTTGGGACAGGGATGTTTTTGTCTCGTTCCGCCAAAGATGTTTCCATTTGTTCCTCCGTGTTATCGGACCGAAAGCCAATATCAAGTCTCCGAAAGCTATGTGGCTATCCTTTCGTGTGTGTGTGTTTGCGTGTGTGTTTGTGTATGTGTGTGTGTGGGTGTATGTGTGTGTGTGTGTGTGTTTGTGTGTGTGTGTGTGTTTGTGTGTGTGTGTGTGTGTGCGTGTGTGTGTGTGTGTGTGTGTGTGTGTGTGTGTGTGTGTGTGTGTGTGTGTGTGTGTGTGTGTGTGTGTGTGTGTGTGTGTGTGTGTGTGTGTGTGTGTGTGTGTGTGTGTGTGTGTTTTTGTGTGTGTGTGTGGGTGGTGTGTGCTTTTGGCTTGCTTGCTTGTTTGTTGTATGTGTCTGCCCAGCGAATTTCGTCGAGTTTTCTGCTTGTTTATTGGATGGTGTCTCGCTAAGGGCGGAGTAACAATGGCGTTTTGTTGCGTTGTTTACGATGTTATTATTGATGGTAATATCGTTGTTTGAGATTCTCTTCCGTTTTCTGTTTCTCCTTGTCTAAGGTTAGATGGTATCTTTATGGTTTTAGTATGAAAGCCTTTTGTCTTCATTTTCATTGTCACTATCATTATCATTGTCATTATTATTATTATTATTGTTGTTGCTGTTGTTATTATTATTATTATTATTATTATTATTATTATTATTATTGTTTTGATCTTTATTACTCTTGTTAATATTTTCATTATCATTATTGTTATGATTGTTTTTATAATTTTTATGATTACTTTTATTATTGTTATCATTATTACTTTTATCATTTTCATTGTTATTATGATTACTTTTATCTTAACTATTATTGCTGTTATCATGATTACTTTTTCATAACTATTACTATTGTTATTATCATTACTATTACAATGATTTATTTTCACAACCATTTTTATCATAATTTTAATTATTTTATCATTATTATTATTATTGTCATCCTTACTCTTACTGTAATATCATTATTATCATTACCATTATTATTATCATTATTATAATTACTATTATTATCATTATTATAATCACTATTATTATTATTTTTATCATTTGTATTATTATTGGTATTAGTATTATTATCATTAATATCATGATTATATTATCGTTACTATTACTATGCTAACAATGATAATTATTATCATCATAATTATCATTATTATTCTATCATTATGAATATTATTTATCCCATAGTGATTTTTTGAGAGTAAAAAACGAATGGTCGTCAAATTGAAAACTAGAAAGATATGTGGGAATACCTTAGAGTTTTGCTGTACGGCCATAGGTGATGGAAGCATTTTATATCTTCGTATCGTATTCCTCTGTCTTCCAGTGATAAAAATTATTATAATGACAGTAATAACAATAATGGTGATGATAACTTTTAATGATATATCTCTTTGCACAATTGTTAAGAGTAATGTTATTGTTGTTGTCATTATTATCATGATTGTTATTATCATCGTTATTATTAGTATTGTTATTATTGCCGGTATCATAGTTATTATTACGTTTATTGTTATTAAGGTTAATATCATTATTGTTATAATTAACATTATTGTAATTGTTATTATCGTTAAAAATATTATCATTGTCATTATTATGATTATTATTGTTATTGTTATTATTGTGATTGTTATCATTATCATTATCTTTTTATTATTGTTTTTGTTCACATTATCATTTTTACCATCGTTGTAAGTGTTTTTGTTATTAAGAAATGTATATTGGTTAAATTATCATCATTATCTCTTTCATTGTTATTATTGTAATCATTGTAAATGTTTTTGTTATTGATAAATTCATATGGGTTGTTAGATTATCATCGTTATCATTATTATTTCTGTATCAATTATTATTATTATTGTTATTATACTTATCATTACTGTTATCATTCTTCTTCTTCTTCTTCTTCTTCTTATTATTATTATTATTATTATTTTTATTATATTTCATCATTGTTATCATCATCATCATCCTTATTATTATTATTGTTATTATTATCATTATTATTAGTATTTTTATTATTATTACCATCATCATTATTATTGTTATGCATTATCGTCAGTATTTTTTA
>NW_028234405.1:14842367-14847367 GCF_977035675.1 Penaeus japonicus | reverse complement strand
AAGAAGGGAAGGGAGGGAAGGAGGGAGGAAGTGGGGAGAGGGAAGGAGGGGAGAGGAGGAAGGGAGTGGTGAGAGGGAGAGAGGGAAGGGAGGGGAAATAAAGGAAGTGGAGGGAAGGGGAGGAGAGGGGAGGGGAGAGGAGTGGGCATGATAGAGGGAGTGGGAGAGTAAGAGTAGAAAGGAAAGGGGAGGGAATAGCAGAAGAAAGGAATATAGAAGGAAAGGCAGAAAGTGTAGGGGGTGGGGGGAGGGGAGAATTCTACCGTTACCAAGACTCCCCGATACCCCGCACACGCCGCCGATACCAAGCTGGAAGCCGACAGTACCACTGTTCGACCGCGAAGGTCCTTTTCAAACAATTAAGATGTTTACTTGAGATTACAGGGATACAGCCAGCGGTGGGGTTGGGGCATGGCCGAGGAGTGGGAGGGGGGAGGGGGTAGAAAGGGAGGGTGGGAGGGAGAGTTAAGGTCGAGTAATCAGTAGAGAGGAAGCGGTGTTGGGGAAGAGGGAAGGGGCGAGGGGTTAACAGTGTGTATGACGTCACCCGGAGGCAGGGGAAGGGGTGTAGCCCTGCTGCTGGAAAGGCGGGTATGTATGCCCGTGTGTGGCTGGCATGCCGAAGACCAGCAATTTGTAGTTGATTATTGTAATTATATTTTAAGAGGCTTGTGGTTTTATGAGAGGAGGGGCCATCGTGGAAGTCGTTAGTACTACTAAATGATGTACATGCTAAAAAGTGAAGGGGAAAGGAGAGAGAGAGAGAGGGGGAGAGAGAGAGAGAGAGAGAGAGAGAGAGAGAGAGAGAGAGAGAGAGAGAGAGAGAGAGAGAGAGAGAGAGAGAGAGAGAGAGAAAGCGGATTTTGGTGATATAAGGTCATGCAATCCGAAAAGGTTGAATTATCCTCGCAATGAATATATCTTTATGGACGGGCGACGGGGTTGCCAGAATGCCGCGAGGAGAGTTTCCGAGGACAATAAGGTCGATGCCCCCCCTTGGCCCAGCCCCCTTCCACCTCTTCACCCTCCCCCCCCCTCCCTCCCCCTAACCTGTCCCGGGGGAAGGCGTGTGGTCAGCAGTATCAGTGTATCAAAGTTTATGGCTCAGTGTAACTCGCATTGCGTCGGGGTCTGATATACAAGGCCTGCTTAGCGGTTTTAAGGATTTATGTAATACCTTTTCGAGGATAGGATTAACCGTTGGATTCTGGATATCTGGCCGACTATTGTGAAAGAGGGAAGGATTTACGAAGATTAGGCTCTTAAGCAGTTTCATTAATACATTTCACAAAGACCTTCTGTAGCCGCGACCTTAGATAAACTTCACTCATAATCAACATTCTCCTTTTATTCCAACAATGTACCATTTCAAACCAGTTTCTTCACCAAAAACCTGTTGCGATGAGTAAGTCATGAGGGAGAGAGCATGACCCATGGCCGCCACAACTCATGACCCATAACTCTGGTGGCCGTGAGTTAGCCTGACTCATCTCTTGTTTCGGTGGTTGCGTGTGAGTGTCTCTTGTGTCATGGAGGTCGAGGCTTGGTGTGGGGGAGGGGGGGGGTGCGTGTATGTGTGTGTGTGTGTGTGTGTGTGTGTCTGTGTGTATATGTGTGCTACCCTAAGATATTATGTAGTGATCGTTTGTATGTTTGTAAATTTCTCCCCTCCTTTACATAAATTTTCATTTTCAAGTTGTTTATTTCCGAATATCTAAAACCGTGTTCCGGTAAAGTCCTTGTCAATTAACTTGTCAGTTTTCTCTTTGCTTTTCGATTCCATATCTACTTTGCTTCAACCATTTACTCTTTCTCTCTATATCTCCCTCTCTTACTCTCTCACTCTTTCTCCCATCCCTCCCTCTCTCTCTCTCCTTCCCCCTCCCTACCTCCCTCTTCTCTATCTCTTTCACTCTGTCCTCCCATCTCTCTCTCATTTCCTCCCTCTTTCCCTCCCACCCTTCACCTTCCGCCCTCTACACCCCCCTCCTTCCCCATGCCCTTCCGAAGAGTCGCCTCCTCATTCTCCTCATTTAAGCAAAAATAACAACCACCTCATCGCCCTCACCATCCGGTCTCCACATCTCCTGTGGTGAAGAGAAAGACAGCTGATCGGCGGGACGGGAATGTTTTATCACTAGGAATAAGGGAAGTTTTTGTTTTTTTTATCATTATCAGGGAATTTAGTGTCGCCACGCCTTCTTGTTCCTTAATGGATATGTGCTGATAAGGACCTTCATTGTTTATTTTGTTCTGTGTAGCTTTTATTGAGTTACGTCTATGTTTTTCTTCGCATTTGATGGGTAAGGTGAAAGGATTGACGAATAGGTTTGAGAGGGTTGCAGTTTTGAGTTGTTTGACGTTTATGCTAAATTGCATACAGTCTGTTATTATTCTTATTTGTCTTTCAGTTATATTTTCTTATTAATCTTATTGTTAGCATTACTATCCGTATTGTTATCATCATTATGGTTATTATTGATATCAATATTATCATTATTGTTATTATTGTCATAACAATTATTACTATTATTATTAACATTATTATCATCATTGTTATTATCACATTATTATCATTATTGAAAATATTATTATTATTATTTTATTTAATGATAATCATTATCAATGTTCTTATCACTAATAGCGAACCAACTTACAGCACTCCACTATCTAACAAACTGGCTGTTGAAATTGGAGATAAGAAAAATAATATTTCCAAATCGAACGTCCCGTCCTGACAGCGACATATATACTTTTCCCATATCGCCCAAAGTACAAAATGTTCGACAGCTTTTCAATTTAATTTTTCCATGCCTTTGTCTGAGTTCATTGGTCAGTATGTCAGCTTTACGGATATGAAATATATATGAATCGACCGAAACTTTTTCATTGAACATATATCTCGTATGCTGTGGGTATATCCATTCGTCATTGTCTGTGGGATGAAGGATGACTTCAAAAATGACTTTGGTGATATATTGCTAAAGATTTTGAAAAGAAAATTATAATAAATCGTTTTGTGAACATTAATATAGAAGGGCATGTGTATATAACTGTCCATTGGAATGTTGATAGCAATATTTCTATTTTCTTCTTTGTCTACATAACATACCAATAACCACACAGCTACACAATACATGATCAAACTACAGTGTATCTTGTAACTCAAATAAGACACTGGGTCCAAGCAGGCGTGTCAGTCTATGTGTAAATTTCGCTTATTTTAAATTAAATAATTTCCACTAGGTACGTATTTGTCAGCGCCGTTAAGATATTTTCTTAGAAAGACGCATTAGATCTATTACGGGGATATTTGTTTAACACTTGAGGTCAATCCGGAGAACTCTTCGAGAGTGAAGTATAAGAGGGGGCGAGGAGTGGAAACTATAAAAGCGGTGCAGAAAGCTCCTTGCTTTGGTCGTCCGTATGTATGTCTCTATCTGTCTGCTTGTCTCTGTATCGTCTCGGTTTTTCTCTGTGTCTCTCTCTGTTTCTCTTTCTTTCTCTTTCTCTCTCTCTCTCTCTCTCTCTCTCTCTCTCTCTCTCTCTCTCTCTCTCTCTCTCTCTCTCTCTCTCTCTCTTTCTCTCTCTCTCTCTTCTCTCTCTCTTCTCTTCTTTTCTCTCTCTCTCTCTCTCTTCTCTCTCTCTCTCTCTCTCTCTCTCTCTCTCTCTTTCTCTTTCTCTTTCTCTCTCTCTCTCTCTCTCTCTCTCTCTCTCTCTCTCTTTCTCTTTCTCTTTTCTTTCTCTCTCTCTCTTTCTCTTTCTCTTTCTCTCCCTCCCTTCCTTCCCTCCCTCTTTCTCATACACACACGCACTCACACACTGCAGATACATTACAGTGTTTTACGTAATAACCATTGTTTTAAAGTTAAGAAAATAGGAAATGGAAAGCGACAGAAAAATCATCAGCCAACGATAATGAAAATGTGCAGCGTAAGGATACGAGAGGCTGAAATTGTCCCTTCTAATTAAAGTTTGGAATGTTCCCAGGTGTAATTAAAGATAATTAACCGCAGTCGTGTGCTTCTCCGCGTTCGGCCATCGCATGAACAGTTCGCCCCGTGTTCAGCCGTTCATCCAGATGTGGATTAAGAGCTCGATGTCTCGGCGGCGCAGAACGAGCAAGCAAAAGCAAGAAGTACGAGGTTTGTTCTCGTTTATCTTGCCGCCGCTAGACATTTAAGCATAAGAGTATTGAAATCAGGGCATATTATTCAGGTCTCGGAGTACTTTGTAATAGTACTGACGTCTGTGATGTATGTAGTGTTTATTATTATGCATCGTGTGTTTATTAGTGTGGGTGGCGCTTTGCAAGCATCATTGTGCTGCCTTGATACTGGCGGAGGCGAATCGTATCAAATCAGATGCATATAAATGTATCTGTCTATCTGTCTCTATATGTCGCCATCTATATATCAAACTGTTTAGTACACACACACACACACACACACACGCGGATGTTGTTCAGTACAATATCTTTATTGTATCATTCATATGGGTACCATAGTACAATATCTACACACACGCACACACACGCACACAAACACACACACACACACACACACACGCACGCACGCACGCACGCACGCACGCACACACTTTTATATATATATGTATATATATATATATATGTGTGTGTGTGTGTGTGTGTGTGTGTGTGTGTGTGTGTGTGTGTGTGTGCGTGTGTGTGTGCGTGTGTGTAGATATTGTACTATGGTACCCATATGAATGATACAATAAAGATATTGTACTGAACAACATCCGCGCTGCCTCATATACTTGCAGTAATACCGCCATAAAATCTCAAAGATTATTCATGTAGGACGGAGATCTCACTGACTGCATATGATAGAAGGCAAGCAATACAGTCAATCAAATCTAATGACAGCCACTTCTTGCTTTAATTGACACTGTACGATAAGGTAGCATGTCATTCTGTCGGATCTCGGATCACGTCTATTATATTGAAAGCAGGACTGGTCATTTAAATACACTGTCCA
>NW_028234405.1:14812367-14824867 GCF_977035675.1 Penaeus japonicus | reverse complement strand
ATAAGAAAGAATAAGAAAACAGAAATAAATAAAAAATGAAGAATGGAAATGAAATATTTCCGAAACAAATGAAAACCTAAAAATAAGAACGAAAATATGAGAAAGATAAAAAAAATAATGAAACTATAATAAAAAAAATCGGAAATAAAGAAACTTTAGATAAGAAAAGAATGCAAAGAAGGAGGATATGATAGGGAGTAAAACTTTAGAAACAACGAAAAAAAAAAAATATGCCGAAGTCTGCGTGACGTGAACGTGCCGACGTGGGTGAATCTTTTCTATTACTGTTTTTTTTTTACAGTCATACTGCGAGCAAGAGATATCCAGTGGTAAGTGATGGATATTTTCATCTTAATTACTACAATATAATATAAGTTAACTTCAAAATCCCAAACATGAATGGCACTACTCTCACCTGGCACCAACAGGAACGAAATCAGTGACGGGCGCCCATCCACTGTCTCTACCAAGCACTATCTTCAATGACACAGCAGGATGCCTACCTTTGGATCTAAAGTATCGGCAGGATGTGTAGGCAGAGTGAGAAGAGGAAGGTGAACCAGACCACTGATAGCCCATATTCAACAGGTATTAAAGGATGAAAAACTTCAAACGAAATTTTCAGAAAAAACGAAAATTGAAGGAATGAGAACCTCAGTAGAGAGAAAATTTTATAAGGAGAAAAAAATACTGAAAATGGAGGAAGATTTCAGAGAAAAAGAATGGGCGATGATGATGAACAAAAAAACAACTTAACAATAAGAGAAAGTTTCTTATATGAAAAATGAGAACCTCAGAAATAAAGTTTATACTTAAGAGAGAACAATTTTCATTAAAAAAAAGAAAACCGGAAAAAAACTGGTCAGGCAAAAAATCCAAAATAATGAAAACGTTTGAGAGAGAACGTGCATATCCGAAGACAGACTCCATAGAGATCCCGTGAGAATCTTTAAAGTTAGGCAGGTAGGCGGAGTCTCCAGACAGTGCGCCCTTGAAAGAGTATTATCCTGAAGGTGCGAGATCCCTCACGCCCTTCGGAAAGAAGTGTTGTCGTGAAGAGCCGAGCGGTGGGATTAATTTCACGGCGTTTCAGGATTTCTTTGCGCTGGGACTAATCCTGTTTGTTTATTGTTTGGGGGATTTTATATATATATTTTTTATATCTATAATGTCTCTCTCTTTCCATCTTTCTCTATTTCTTTACCGTCCCTCCTTTTTCCTCTCTTTCATCTTCCACTTTTACCAAAATCTCCACACACACTAGCTTATTCATCTTTCAATCAACACTTCCTCCTACCTCTCCCCCCACCCCATATCCTCGACAGGGCTACCCTTTACCTCCTCCTCCCCCTAATCAGCTGATTCCTCCCCCCCTCTCCCTGATCAGCTGATCCCCTCCCCAGCTATGTTAATGGAGCATTCATGGCGAACCTATGATTAGTGGCGCCCCCTTTGGATGCTTGTTGGGCCAGAGAACCTTTTCTTATTTAACATTTTTTCTCCGAATTATAATGCATTTTAAAAATCTGAACGGACCTTATTGTGTTTGTTGTTGTTTTTTGGACGTGTGATCGTGCTATGTCTCCCTTTGTCTGTAGTCTGTTAGGTGATTTTTTTTTCATTGTTTTTTTATTTTTTTTATTGTTGGTTTTGTTGTTGATCATTATCGTCATCACTATCGTTGATATTAATATGCTACTTGATTAATTTCTACTTAGCCATTATTTATTATCTTTATTATCTTTACATCCATCTCTTCCGTTCCTAAATAAGATTGCCTCACCACGCTTTATATTCCCTGCAACTTTTGACTCGCTCTGTGCGGCTGCCATTGGCCGACTTGACAACAAAGGCAATCGAGCGAAAATGCGCTAGAGTTTAGCGCTGCACCTCTGCAATGCCGCGGAGCCCTTATGTAAAGGTGGGAAAGATCGTTTTTTCTCTTGTGTCTTTGTAGGGAATGCCTTTTCTGTGTAGCAGGAGGAGGGGAGGGGTGATTGTGTGTATGTGTGCCTGTGTATGTTGTATGGGTGCATCACAAAAACAACAACGCAATAACTTGCACACACAGTTAAGATAAAATGTGCGTATTTTGTTGTATGCGTGTGTGTGAGTGTGTGAGTGTATGTGTGCATGTGTGCGCGCGCGTGTGCACAGGCCAAACAATGAACCTTCCGAAACGCACTCAGGACCATCTCACGCGCGTCGAAAATTCGTTCCATGTGACGAGATAATTTACTCACTTCGCTGAAACGCCATGTTAGCGCGTAACTGATATGTTGCAACCTGACATTGCAAAGCACTCCTGATTCAACGGCGAGCGTCCATCAAAACACAATTGAAAGTGAAAAAAGTGAATTTTATTTTTTGCTTGTGTGATGAAAAACAAAAAACATAAAGGATTGTTGAGTTTTTCGAAATATTAGGAAGCACAGAGAGAGGAGAAAGGTATTATTTATTAGAATTAATGATTAGAAGAAGAGGATATTGTTAATCTGATCGATAAGCTAGAAAGATATTATTTAATAATCATAAGTATAGTTATCACTGCATTTTTGAATTTGTGATTTTATTTATGTAAATATTTTAGGCGAGTCATGGATGATATTCCGTTCAGGGAAGTGAAAATTTATGCAAAAGAAACGGAGTAGCCGATAAGTTTCTTTCACATAACAAAAGAAATCAAAGAAGCAGTAAAACCGACAGAAGGATAATAAAAAAGAGAAGGGGGGTAAAAGAAAATGAAGAGAGCGAGAAAAAAAAAGAAGAATCGAAAAAAAGTTGATGGAATAAAAATGAGAAAATAAAACCACCAGTAAAAAAAGACATAAATAAAACCTTAAAAAAAAGAATGATATAAGATTAATCGCTATGGCACTATTTGTTATGCCGACGTAGCAGTGAGCGGGAGATCAGTATGCCAGGACGCAGTGACAGCAGCTGACAGGTTGCGGAAATGGGATGGGACGTCGCGATGCCTCTTTTTGGATGCCCGGCGATGCCACGCTAGGGGGATGGGGGGTGATGGGAGGTTGTGGGTGTTATTTGGGGGAGGGCTTTGGTTGTGGACGAGGCGTTTAGGATGACAAGAATGATATTGATGATGATGGTAATGATGATGATGATGAGGATGATGATAATTATTATAATGATAATGATAATGGTGATGATAGTAGTGATGATTTATAACGATGATTATGACGATGATAATGGTGATGATCATAATGGTGATGATGATAATGATGACAACGTTGATAAGGATGATTGTGATGCAAATGATGATTATGCTGATGTCCTACCACGATTCCAAAAATTACAGAAAAGTTTTAATTTTGTTTTTATTCAATTATCTATTTATCTTAACATATGTAATAAATCCTAGATGTTCGAGGGAATGAGAAAGAGGAGGAGAAGGGGAAGGAGAAAGGGAAAGGGAAAGGGAAAGGGAAAGAGAGAAGGAGAAGGTGAAGGTGAAGGTTAAGTTGAAGTTGGAGAAGGAGAAGGAGAAGGAGAAGGAGAAGAAGGTATCAGAAGGAGGAGGAATATGAGAGGAGAGATAAAAAGAGAAGGGAGAGAAGAAGGAGGGGGAAGAGGAGAGGGGAAGGAGGAGGAGGAGAAGGAGGAGGAGGAGAAGAAAAAAAAAGAAGAGGAAGGAGAATAAGAATAAGAATAATAAGAAGAAAGTAAAGGAGAAGAACGAGACATGGAAATAAAGAGTGAAAGCAAAAAGTTCAGTTAAAAAAAAAAAAAAAAAAACACGGAAAGAGAATATGAGATCGAAGACAGATAACCAAGAGGTCGAGAACACACACACAGAAGAACAAAGGCTCCGTTAGCGAATGGGGGAAGCAAGGCAAAGGTCTCTGCGAGGGGCTGGACCTCGGGACGGAAGGGGTAACTAAAGAGAAAAGTTTGGTTGGCCAAGACGCCCGGGATCCTTGGCAGCTCTGTAAGAAGACGGAGGCGGCAATAGTCCCAAAACTTGCAACGAATAGGTCTGCCGGGGAGGATTAGGGGCAGGGAGTGTGTATGGGGACTGCAATATGGCGTATTGCGTGCCGGTTGCAGGGTTGCGTGGTGTTCCCTCTTTTGTTCCGTCTCTCTCTCTCTCCGGCCTTTCGTTTCCTTTTCGTATGTATCCTTCCTATCCATATTTATCAAACGACTTCCATCACTAAACCTTTCTGCATTGCTCTGGTATTTGATTTTTCTTTTCTTTTTTCATTTATTAATTCTTCGCCCAGCCTCGGAGCCAATGGCGAGAAAAAATCACGAATTTTCGACTATCATCAGGTGGGGATATCGTAAAAAGATTTACTACTGGGAGTTTAAAGGCAGCTGGTCCTTGCATTTATGGTGAAGGGGAGGGACTGGTGATGTTAGAGAGTGATGGTGAAATTATTCCTAACAACAACGAAGAGGAGAAGGATTTAGGCAATGATAACGTTACCGATTATCATAATGATGAAAATAATTGAATTATTGATAGTGATAGAAGCAAATATTGGAACCGTTTTAAGCAGTCTTAAAAAATATTCAATTAATGCAATAATCTTATAAGAAGCACCAGTAACAAATGTATGGAAAATAGATCGTGAAAGCACATTAAATCTATGTTTAGTTCCAGCAGTCAAGCACGATTAATTTTAATAGTCCTACAAGATTAAACAGGTTGGAAACTCAAATCCCACCCAAGATGCATAAACTACAATAAAAAGAGAGAGAGAAAAAAAGCGTCAGCCTCAAAGGAATCCGATATTTTGTTTATACCACAGTTTTAGCCACTAAATTCCCAGGTTTATGAGACTCTCAACGATTTCACACAACGATTCGCCGGTTATAGCAGCAGCAACAACAACAACAACTACAGCGCCAGCAACATCAACACTACAGCGCCAGCAACATCAACACTACAGCGCCAGCAGCAACAACAACTACTACAGCGCCAGCAACAACAACAACTACAGCGCCAGCAACAACAACAAAACGAAGACAAAACCATTACGTGTTTCTTCCGGTTTGCACTCTCGGTCGATGATACGGCCATAAGGGATTACCGGCGCGGTTGTAAGTCATTCGGCCCCGTGAAGGAAAGGCTATAACTGTCTTTCTTAAGATTGGCTTCTGATCCTGCCGTATGACCAATGTGCAGCAGGCGGGAGGGGAGGAAAGAGGGAGAGGGGGAGGAGGAAGCTAAGAGACGATGCTTGGTCTTGAAGATTCGCCGGGGTAGGATAAGAGGCCTATGGACCCTGTGTCTTAGCCCATCTTGAGCAGAGCTCGGAAGAGGAAAATGGGAGGAAACACATTGGCCGGAAAGTCCACTGGATTCTGATGATAGTCCATTGGAGAGAATATATGATGATAATATAACATTGTCTCGTACAATGTAATGTCATTCGATATCATATAAACATATCAAAATAATAGAAAGATACCACGGATACAGATACGGACGCTCGAGGAATAACCCTTGTACACTTCATCACGACAGAGATTACAGGTCGATGGGAGACCAACATTACAGCTGTTCTTTCTGTAATCGCTTCGGATGCTATTTCAAGATTTTTTATATCAATTATCTGTCCTAACTTCTCAATGGATAATTATATATACACATTCATATCATATATATATATATATATATATATATATATATATATATATATATATATATATATATATATATATATATTTATATATAATATATATATATATATAATATATAATATATATATATTATATATTATACATATGTATATATGTATATATGTATATATGTATATATATGTATGTATATATATATATACATACATATATATATATATATATATATATATATAGAGAGAGCGAGAGAGAGTGAGAGTGAGAGTGAGAGTGTGATATAGACTTAAAGAGAAAGAGAAAAACAGAGAGAACGGGAGACATAGAGAGAGAGACAGAAAGAGCGACATCAAGAGAGAGACATAGAAACATGCAGATATATATATATATATATATATATATATATATATATATATATATATATATATATATATATATATATATATATATAGATAGATATACCGAGAGAGAGAGAGTGAGAGTGTGATATAGACTTAAAGAGAAAGAGAAAAACAGAGAGAACGGGAGACATAGAGAGAGAAAGAGAGAGAGAGAGAGAGAGATAACAGAAGTTAGACCGAGATATCTTGAAAAATAATAAAGGCATATTCACAACAAAGGGCCATATTTCCCCGATCCGAAAATAGAAATCCCGGAGGTTCTCGTATGGAAATTAACCTCCTCAATTCGGACAGGTCTCCTTTTTTGCAAAAGGGCAGGAAAACGGGGGATCCTATTATGAGTAGGAATGAGAGGGTATGAGGAAGGCCATAAAATTGTGATGGCGCAGAAATATGGGTTCTTCATTCCTCACAAACTGCAGTAAAAAAAAAAAAAAAAAAAAAAAAAAAAAAAAGTGAAAAAAGTGAAAAAAATCCTGCGATGTGAAAAAACGAGTTTGTATGTTTGGGTGAAATTGAATTAGTTCAAACGATTCACGTTTTGTAAAGCAGGATAGAAAAATGGGTTATTTATCTTCAGTATGTGCAATATTTACGATATGCATTGTCTAAGAACAAGAAGGATAGAACACGTGAACAGGGTGAGAGAATACATTTATTTTGATAATGTTTTAATGCCTCGCTGGAGAACCATTACGTGCTTTTAGTGTTTATATTATGCAAATGAATCTATTGAAGGTGTTTATTTAGAGCGGACATTAAGCGGTCGATACAGACGAAATTTCGAAGGTGTGTGGGTTTTTCTAGAAGAAATGGGTTCCCTTATTAGTCTCATTATCGTCCCCATGACCAAGTGGATAATTTCATTTTGAGGGTCCGAGAGAATGATCACCTTTTGACCTACAAGCGAAAGTGGATGGGCGTTGTGTAGTTGGTTTAGCTCTCCAGGTCCGAAAAGTTACGCGGTTTCGACTCCTAACATTCACACCATCCTGTTTTCGTAATTGAGTCTAAATGTCACCCCGTTAATTGGGAGAAGAGTAGCATTTGAAATTGTGGGTTCTCCAATTACGGAATTTGCGCGCTCTCGGACGCCCTACGCGGATGCGGTTGCAATGCCCTCGCTCATTATGGGGCTGCAGGAATGTAACAGTTGGTTCGCAGAAGCGGGTGTGTTGTGTTCGTAGCAACACACGGACGCACGCACGCACACACGCACACATGCACGCACACATACACACACGGACACACAAACATTTCTGTGTGTACATATTTGCATGTATGTGAATCAAAGGATAAACAGATCTCAAAAATATATATTCCAACCGATGAAAAATATGAATGTAAATTAATGATCAAAGTGACGTCTATAGATAGATGCGAATGAAGGCTCAGAATATTGTTTACAGTCCAAACCCGCCATTTTTGTATAACAAACACAGGCATTGAAAGACAAAGCACAAGCTCTTATCTGGTCGCCCATAATTGCTATTTGTTATTGCAGTTGAAAGGAAGGTGGGCTTCATTAGCATTCGCTATTAATAATTAATGATTACTTCAATTATTATTTGAAAAGATATGTTATTAATATTAATGTTGTTATTATTATTATGTTTTCGCTTTATTATATATACATTATTCATTATAAGTTTTATAAGCAAATATAGTTGTCATAGTTAGAGGACAGTTTATTTTTGTATTTTTTATACCAGGTTATTTCCGCATTAGGTCATGGTTGGAGGAAAGGGTCAGTCTACGTAAATTTGATTACGTGAAGCCATTCAAGTTACTCTTGGAAAATGGAGGAAGGGGGGAGGGGTCGGGGAGAGGCAATAGGAAAGAGGCAAGAAAAGAGAACCGAAGAGGAAAAATAAATGAGGAAAACGGAAAAAACATGAAGCAAATTGAAGAGATTGGAGGGAATTAAGAGAAAAGTATAGAGACGATAAAAAGGAATGAAAATGGAGAAAGATTTTAGACGAAGACCAGAGGAGAAAAAGTGAGAGTGAAAAAAAAAGTCAAGAGGCAAAGATAAGAGATGAGACAGAAAGATAGCGAAAGAGAGAGCGAAAGAAAATGCAACTGAAAGAATAAAAAAGCCAAATAAACCAAAGGAAAAGAAAAATGAAATTTGACATGGGAAGAAGCAAGAAGAGAAGCGAGTAATAAAGAGAAAGGTAGGAGGAGAAGGGTAGGGAGAAAAAAAAGGAGGAGGAGGAAGAAGAGGAGGAAGAGGAAGGAGGAGAAGGAGAAGGAGGAGAAGAAAAAGAAAAAGAAGAAAAAGATGGAATGATGATAATGATAATGGTAATAAAGGAGACACAGAAGAAAAAGAAGAACGAGAAAAGGAGAAGAAAAAAAAAAGAAGGAATGGTGATAATAATAATAGTAATAATATAATTGATAAGCAGGACAAGCAAGAAGATAATAATAGTGATGATAATAACAATGATAAGATTGAGGAAGAAGACGAGGAAAAGAGAGAAAAAAAGGAAAAGAAAAAGAAAAAGGAGGAGAAGGGAGAAGAAGAAGAAAAAGATGAGAGCGCGGAAATCAATGGCCATGAAATCAGCAAAGAAAATGCCAAGAAAAGGAGCCGGACTTTAAAGACCTCAATTTTCATGTTATGGCGTCTCTTGCCCCGAAATCCAATGGTTGTTGAAAAAATGGATCTTTTTCATTATAGTTTTATTTGTCTATTTATTTTTTGTATTGGCCGAATTGTTCCAGTAAAAGGTATGAAATACTAATGCCAAAAAGGAACTGCTTTACCATAATAGAAACTTTTATAAAATATACAAAATAAGATAAAAGAACTGTAAGAAATGTTATACCACCCCCTCCCCCACCACTAAAAAAGATATATAAATATACAGTATATAATATGAAATTATATGCTCAGTAACCGAAAAAGACAAATTTTAGATTAGTGTTGGAAGTCATAACATTGTCCTTAATAGCCACGTTATACCAGATAAAAAACAAAACTCATGACGTGCATTTCCATGGGAATTGCCAGCTACGGTCCGTAATTACAAGTAGGACGAGCGATACAAGAAGAAGAGGAAGAAGAAGAAGAAGAAGAAGAAGAAGAGAAAGAACAGAGAGAGAAAAAAGGTGCTTGAAAAGTATTGGGTACAAACACGCGGCTGAGTCGTGCTTGCACATGACCTTTCGCGTTTTTCTTCTTCTCTTTGAGCTTTTTTGTCTTTTCTTTTTTCTTTGTTAATAGTATTGATTGAACTTAAACGAGACGCATTTTACAGGACCATGGGATTGGTTGTTTGGACCTTGGAATGGTAGTTGAAGAATACAATATAAAAAAATAAACGAATAAATCGTATACCTTCCCCCTCCCCCCACCACCAAAAAAAGATATATAAATATATATATAAATAATATATATAAATAGTATATATATATATATATATATATATATATATATATATATATATATATATACAGACACACACACACACACACACACACACACACACACACACAAACACACACACACACACCCACCCACCCACACACACACACACACACACACACACACACCCACACACACACACACACACCCACACACACACACACACACACACACACACACACCCACACACACACACACACACACACACACACACACATCCCCCAAAGACCCCAGTCCTCCGGAAGCCTCGAGCGCCAACCCAGCCAGGAGCGAGCGAGGGAAGAGCTCCTCGGCGCAACAGGAACGAGCCAACGTTATTACAGTCTGCCATAAGACCCCATATTTCTTCTTTTTTAGGGCATGCACCCGTAAGTTAATGAGGCGGTTTGTAAGATAGTGACGGCGTTGATGAGGATGATGGATCTTGCGGGTCTCGTTGAAGGAGGAGAGCCAAGAGATGTGTGTATGTGTGTGTTGAAAGAAAAACAACGGAGGAAAACATAGGAAAACACAAGAGTATATGGGCATATTCGTGTGTTTTGTCGCGTTTTTCTTCGTTGTTTTGTTTTTAATTTACTCAGCATGAATCCTTCACGTATGTGTGTGTGTGCGTGTGCGTGTGCGTGTGCGTGTGTGTGTGTGTGTGTGTGTGTGTGTGTGTGTGTGTGTGTGTGTGTGTGTGTGTATGTGCTGCGATTGTATCTTTTTTTCCAGTAGCCTTGTAAAGATATGCATAGTCTGTAATGTTATGTTAAGACATTGCATTTTATAATTTAATTTTACGTTTTCGTTTAGGAAAAACTGCATTTCTAGGCCTGTTATAATTTCATTTATCTTTCGACACAATCAACATATTTAAGTTGATAAAATCATTTATTTATGTCTTTATTTTCACAAATATCTTCAAACATGATCTTCTAAAGAATTCCGCTGGCAGCACGAGTAACCAGGAGAGCAAACACACTCAGACTGTGTTTGTTTAAGTGGACTTATAGCAAAGAAACTAAAAAAGCTTAATTCATTTTATCCCTTTCTGTAGTAGATGAAATACTTGACTTGACTATTGAAATAGTTTTAAATGCAATATCTTCAAGCATAAAAAAACGGCAGATGTGTTTATTTTTTATCGTAAAACCCAAGCCAAAGCAAGCCTGCTCGTTTCATGGCTTTTAAGTAATAGCTTCTAGGATTGAGGATAACTGGCTTGTACTTTTAACCATAACAGAGACACCAGGTTATTATTTTCAAAATCTTATCTATGTTGCGGCAATTATAGTGGGCGAGTAAGTTGGTTCTGACTGCATAGGAAAAAGGTGCATATATTTACCAGAAAGTTTAATTAATTCTATGTAGTTACAAGAAAGCAAATGGTTATTGCTCATATAACTTTTTTCCTTTATTTTTTCAACCACGTATGTTACTTACAAAGACTTTCTTTTTGGAATATTTCACTCTTGTTAGTATTCTACACATGTGCGGTTGTGCTTCCACGTAATTTCTTAATCAGTATTAATGATATGCAAATTATAGCTCAGTGGAATCTTGATATAGCTTACAGCAATAGTTTCTCTAACGAATTTTGAAAAGTTGGCAGGATTACGACAAATCTTAATTGTTTTGAAAACTTGAATTAGAATGCTTTCATACATAGTTTATGCATACATAGATCCATGCATGTACACATGCATATGTATATATTTATACTGTGTTATATGCACACACACACACACACACACACACACACACACACACACACACACACACACACACACACACACACACACACACACACACACACACACACACAGTCACACACTCATACACAGACACACATACAGATAGCATCCGCCTTTCAATCCCAAAAGGTCCACCTGTGGAATAAAGTATCTATCTGAATAGATTAATCTCAGTCTCAATCATTCTTGAAGAGCATACAATATATATGTATATTTATATATATTAATATATATATATATATATATATACATATATATATATATTATATATATATATATATATATATATATATATATATATTATATATATATATATATACATACATATATACATATACATATATACATATATTATTATATATATATATATATATATACATATATAATAATATATTTTATATATATATATAAATATATATATATATATATATATATATATATATATATATATATATATATATATATATATATATATATACTATATGTATATATATATATACATATATAAATACATATATATATATATATATATATATATATAAATATATATGTATGTATGTATGTATATATATGTACACACACACACACACACACACACACACACACACACACACACACACACACACACACACACACACACACACACACACACACACACACACACACACACACACTGACTCACACTCACACTCACATTCAAACACATATACATACAACCATACATACATGCATACATATACATATAAAACCCAAGCAATCCGGCATCGAATCGTTCGATCGAACTTTGTTTCGGCAAGATCCAGCCAATGAGGAAATCGAACCGGTGTTATTAAAAGCGTTTATTAGACGCCACCTCAAGAATGCAGTCTTAAGTGCGGCTTTACGCATTTTGAACACGAGTCTGAAAACACAGCGATCAAGATTAGAAGACAACTTTGAAGTGGCAAGAAACTGAGTGTAAAAGGTATAGTTGAAGGCTGATCCGCGTAGATTATGTGTACATTAAGTGGAGATGGGGAGAGGGGGAAATTTATCTTGCGGGAGATGGTGGGAGAGGGAAGGGGGAGGAGGATGTAAGGAGGGGTTGGAGGGGGTTGGGAGGGGAAGGGAGGGGTAAGGAGAGGAAGGGAGGAGACAAGGAGGAGTTGGAAGGGTTTGAAGGGGTATGAAGAGATAAGAAGAAATAAGAAGGAGGTGGAGAGGAGAGAAGAGAGGAATGAAGTGAAGATGAAGAGGAAGATGAGGAAAAATGAAGATGAGAAAGATGAAGAGGAGGAAGATAAGGAAGAGGAAGATGAGGAAGGTGAAAATGAGGAAGATGATGAT
>NW_028234405.1:14754867-14757367 GCF_977035675.1 Penaeus japonicus | reverse complement strand
TAGCATTTGTGTGAATGAATATAAATATATACATATATATATATATATATATATATATATATATATATATATATATATATATGATATATATGAGATATATATATATATATATGAGATATATATATATATATATATATATATATTTATTTATTTATTTATATTCATTCACACAAATGATATGTGTGCGTGTATGTGCTTGTGTGTGCTTCTATTAATTAATGCGTGTTATTCGATGAATTTCATCACTTAATATGCAGGTCTTTCCTATACAAACAGTCACATGCGACACAGTAGGATGCGCTTGAATACTAAAAGAGAGAGAGAGAGAGAGAGAGAGAGAGAGAGAGAGGAGAGAGAAAGCAGCTGACTTGGCCCAAAATGAATGATTTTTTTTGGCATGAGTTACAGTCAGGATAATACCGAACATTGCACCTGTCCCAGGAACTGCCTTTGCTTATAATGCTATTAAGATTCTGAAAGTTTAGCTGTTAATTTAGCACAGACTGTCGAGAACGCTAAGCGTTTGCGCATGTGCGATTTGGGCTATCTGTTTAATTCGTGCATGGTTCCACGGTACAGTCATATGTTATACAAATGATTTAGCTGATTTTTTTTCCAAACGATATATCACATAATCAAGATAATTCTGTCCTGGTGTGCAAATCTAATTGCTCAGTGATAGCAACAAGTCTTATATTCTTAAAAATATCATTCACCAATGTATTTCTGCCGATATATCTCAATATCTACTCAGCGTATTTACACGCTTGCACCCGTTGAACACTTGTAAATTGATCTTTTCAACAGTCAATGAACTCCATTCATGTAACGGAGTGTGTGCACGTGTTTGCGTCTGTGTGGTGTTTTGACGTCATACGGACATGACTACCAGATATATAGATTACTAGAGAAAATGACTTTTTCACTTGCTTATTTCAGAGATCTTACATATTTGCAGTATAAAGAACGGGAGAGTTGTATTTTCCTGTCTTTTTTATTATATAGATAAGATGATAGATTAAAGTTACGAGTCTTAAAGCTACGAAACATAATATAAAATAACAAATATCTTGCACAAATTATTTCCCCAAGATAAAACGTCGGGATAGAAATTGACTTTGAAAATATTCTTTAACCAATAACTCATTCCAGAACAGGGAAAAAGAGCACAATGAATAACAAAACTTATCTCGAATGGCTTTCGCGGTTCGAATGGAATCCGAAGCAATCCCGAAACTGCTCGATACACAGTTTCCGCCAAACGCATCACACAGCTTAGTTCAGGGTTGTGAATCGCAGAAATGGCTCTCTGTTCTCGTCATACCTGTGGATGTTCGCAATTGATCTGTGGGTATGGTCTCTCTCTCTCTCTCTCTCTCTCTCTCTCTCTCTCTCTCTCTCTCTCTCTCTCTCTCTCTCTCTCTCTCTCTCTCTCTCTCTCTCTCTCTCTCTTTCCAATTGCCAATATCCTTTGTTACGTATACGGTTTCTTCGAATTATTATTTTTTTCTGTGTGTGTTTTTGTGTGTGTGTGTGTGTGTGTTTTATTTTGCACATATATGCCTGTGGGATTTCTCTTCCTTGAAAGCGTATTTATAATTCTCACTTCCTGTGCAAGGAAAAAGAAAGAAATATCTCTGTGTTCTCTCCACTGGCGACAAAATACATCTACGATTTTTTTTGGTTCGAAGGGAACTAGATCTACGGGAACTGATGCCGTTGAAGCCGATATGTAAATTTGTTTCTAAATGACGTCTTGGCAGCGACATGGTCTTTCTTGGTTTGTTGAATGACGTCTTTGATATTGGAGCCTCACGGAGCTTGTGCGGGACAGACTCTAATGCGCATGTAATGTATAAGTAAATGTATCTATCTATCCTTTATTCTTTTTTTTCTTCACTTTTATCTTCCCCTGAATTTCCCTGTTCACACGCTGTTTCCCCTATTCGTTCTTTGCGTCGCCGATTGGGGGAAGAAGAATTTACTACAGGACTGAAAACTTACGGACACGAATTTACACCAGGAATCAACATTTTCGTCTGACACTTCGCTAGGAAATAAAATAGAGGAGTCAATGTAACTTGGGATTGGAGAAAAGCAATAAAGCTCTGTAAGAGATATAAACCTCGAGGTCAGCGGTTTGGTCCAATAGCTAAAACCTCAATGGCCCAAAGTTTACTTGAAATTTCTTTCATAGAGAAAACAGCAGTCATTTTTTACAGATTTTTTTTTTTATATTTTTTTTTTACCCTGAAACAGGTTTCACTGGAGATTCCATTATATATTTTTACTTCTCTCTTTTTTAACTGAAGCCGGATGGCTCCTAAGGATTGACGGACGTTGGCTTTAAATTCTTTAAAGTTTGCCTCGTGAGCTATCTGGTCGCGTCTGAAATCCCCTCCCGCTGCCTGATTGAAGTTTAACGTGTCTGAATGATGGTTTTTCGAATGCGACAGTAAAATTTCCTGTATCTGACAGCCGCTCTTCCATGAGCGACTCG
>NW_028234405.1:14724867-14727367 GCF_977035675.1 Penaeus japonicus | reverse complement strand
TTGTAAATGGAGAGAACTGCATCTCGCACCTGAAAACGATAGCTTCAGTGAATACCGGATTATGATTAATCAGCAGTAGACTAATCCACATTCCATCTTATTTATTTATTTTTCTTAAATCTTCAGTTTCTTCACTGTTTCTTTTTAAAGGGTTAGTTTTAATTAGAGTCTATTCTTGTTTATATTAAATTCGTTAGCTTGCTTTGTACATTTATTTTTGAAGGTTTATTTCCATCGGTATTTTAATCAAATCCTTCTTTATTTTCATTTTTATTTTTTTGTTTTCTTCCTTATCTGGCGAGACAGAGAGCTTATCATCCAAACACAGAAATCGTCTCATTGATGTCGTGTAAATTATCAGCTCGATGATGATACTTATTTTCTCTTCCCTTTTGATTTGATTTTTTCGTTCGATTTAATCACCTCTAATTCTCTCCTCTCTTTCTTACTCGTCGCTTATATATTATCTTGGTTTGCTTTTTCGTTCGTGGATTTCTTCTCTTTTATTCTCATTTCTCCTCCTCTTTTGTCTTTATCCTTAGTTTCTTATTATTTCATCTCCCCTTTCTTTCCTTTTGTTTTCCTCTCCTTCTCCTCCCTCTTTTTCCTCCTTGAGCTCCTCTTCCCTCATTTATCTTCTTTCCTCTCCACTCACTCACTCTCCCTCGCCCTCCCCCTCCCCCTCCCCCTCCTCCTCCTCCTCCTCCTCCTCCTCCTCCTCCTCCTCCTCCTCCTCCTCCTCCTCCTCCTCCTCCCCCCCCTCCTCCTCCCTCCTCCTCCTCCTCCTCCTCCTCCTCCTCCTCCCTCCCCCTCCCCCCCCCCCCCCCCCTCCCCCCTCCCCTCCTCCTCCTCCTCCTCCTCCTCCTCCTCCTCCTCCTCCTCCTCCTCCTCCTCCTCCTCCTTATCCCCTTCCTCCCCCTCCCCCTCTCAGCATAAAAGGCAAGACGTTGGTCGTGCTGACCCGCCCTCACACTGGTCTCCTCCTCCGATGCTGTGGTATTACTAGTGTTTTTGTTGCTATTCTTGTTGCTATTTTATTTTTATTTTTATTGATAATACTGTTACTCCTTATGTTATTGCCATCATCATCTTCAAAGTGATACGATGTTGTACGAAGACTAATATCAATGATATTACTGTATAAATACTCTTCATACAGTTTTAGGAACGCATATAGAGGTAATGCGTGAGTTGTGCTGTATAAATGATCTGTACCATTATACAGAAACTCTTTATAGCATCACGATAAAAGGCGGAAAACTGAGCTGAAGCCTTTTGTAAAGTATCCAACAAGCTTAGTTAGGGCAACGATCGTCTGCTGCTATTCCACACGCTATGCAATACCTTGTGATTAGTGTACATATTGTGAATTTCTGATTACATATCTTTGGGATGGGATCTCGTTTATCTAACCGTATGATGTGAAGTAAATCATGGGCATTAGTTATTATTATTACCGATACTATCTTATCATTATCATTATATTTTTTATCATCATTACTATCGTTATTTTATTATGCTATCATAGTTATTTTTATCATTATCAACATAACTGCTATAGACATTATCATTTTTATTATCCTTAATATTTTCATTATCATTATTAATATTATTCTGTTTATCATCATATTTGATATCATTATCCTTAATAATGATATTGTTAATATCATCGTTATAATCATTTTTATCATTGTTATAATCATTTTTATCATTGTTATTATCTTTATCATCATTATCATCCTCCCCATCATCATCAACTCCATCATCGTTATCATCCCCATCATCATTATCATCCCCATCACGGGTATTAGCGTCCATCTCCCTCCACTTCCCTCCTCCTTCCTGATGAATCCGACAAGTTAATCCTCTCGGACGCTGTCGGTGGCTAATCGTTATCCGTTTGTCTGTTTGGTGTTTTATTGAGCTTTTATGACTGGTCGAGTGGTGGCTTGTAATTTATTTTTTTGGTAGCTTTGGATTTTTTCTGCTCGGGTTTAATTTTATTTTCATTTCATGACTTTGTTATTGTTGTTTTGTCTTTATTTGTTTACTTTTATACGTTTTTCTTCTTCTCATCCTCCTCTTTCCTAAATACACTTTCCTTTCATCTCCAACTCTTCCACCTCCTATTTCCTCATCTTCTTTCATCTCTACGATCTGCCATGTTGTAACCCCCCGACCCCCTTCCCTCCCCCTTCCCCTCCCCCCTCCAGCCCAACCGATCTGATCTCCGAGTTTAGACGTCATTATGTCTCGGGGATTTGGTTTTCACGAAGATACTTAAGTCTAGGACGGATGGAAGGAGGGGGGGGGAGGGTGCGGAGGTGGGTGCGGGGTACAGTGGGGGTTGGGTTGTAGGGGTAGGGGGAAGGGGTGGAGGGGTAAGGGGAAGCTGCGGGGAGGGGGAAGGGAGAGTGGGATTGTGTCAGGTAAGGGGAAGGGAGGGATGGGAAAGGGGAGGTTGGGGGGAGAGGTAAAGGGAAGTGAGTGTGTGTGGGAT
>NW_028234405.1:14712367-14714867 GCF_977035675.1 Penaeus japonicus | reverse complement strand
GGGAGGAAAACGGGGAAAAGGAGGGAAAAGGGAGAAGAGAAGGGAGAAGGAAGGAAAAGGAGAAGGAGAAGAGAAGGAGGAGAGAAAGAAGAGAAGGAGAAGAAAAGGGGAGGAGGAGGAGGAGGAGGGGAGAAAGGAGGAGAGAGAGAGAGAGAGAGAGAAGAGAGGGGGAGAGGAGAGAGAAAAGGGGGTTGTGGGGTGACATCACCAGGCTTTTAGCGCAGGTCGCATTCATCTTGATAAGCGATCTTCGGCTTGTACTTAAGTGTGACGTCGGCCATTTTTAAAAATCTTTTTCTCGGTCCGCGACGAGAAGAAAAATGGCCAAGGGATTTTTTATTCATTTATTACTTTTAACGAATATTTAGTGATCTTACGATTGCTGGGTTCAATGACTTTTTCATTTCTCTTTTTTCTTTCTTTCTTTTTTTCCATTTTTTTTTTACAATCGCTTTCTCCGCCGGACACTCGTCGTTCGAAGTGAGTTGTCAGCGACATTTATATTCCTTTGCTCTTCTCGCTCCGACTCTCACAATCGTACAACTTCTCCCCCCCCCTACCCATCCTCTCAACCCTCTCTCCTCTGTCCTCTAAGCTTCATTTCACAAAAATTTGAAACTTCTTCCCTCGCTCTTCTCTTCCCTTTGGCTTTGTTCCGTTAAATTTAGTCGGCCCGGGTTCTTTTCCCTCTTGTTCTTGTTTTAAAAAAAAAAAAACATATATTAATATTTTATTATCTTTTTTTGTTTATTTTTATTATCCATTATTTTTTTATTTATTTTATTATTTTTTTAATTTTAAAAATTTATTTTTATCATTTCTTATTTTTTTTTCATTTTTATTTTGTTATTTATTATTATTTTTATATTATTTTTTTTACATTATTATTTTTATGTTTTTATATAATTTTTTTATTTTTAATTTTTTTTCAGTAATTTTTTTATTATTCTATTATATTGTTTTTATTCTTATTATTTTTTTGTTTTAAATTTTATTAATATTATTATTATTATGTTTTTATTTATTATTTTATTTTTATTTTTACATTTTATTAAATTTTATATTATTATATGACATTATTTAAAATAACAATTTTAACACAATAACACACAAAACACAAAAAAGATGTTAAAACTTACACGAAAATGCTTTACACCTAAATATATATCAACGAAGACGACAAAAAAAAGAAAAAGAAAAACATAGAAACGCCAAAGAAAAGACCCCGAGGAAGATACTCCCAGAGAGAGACAAAAGGGAAAGCTTTTATACTTCATATTTTCAATTCATGGGCCAAAATTTCCCAAATGACACGAGGAACAGCTCCTTGAGACAGCTAAAAATGTTAAAGTGCGGTCGGTCCCCTCTGTTACAAAGGGAAACCCGGGTAAACAGAGGCACAGTGCAAAAGTAAACCCGGGTGTCACTTCTTTGGGGAAAAGGGAGTTTTTCGGAGGTAAGCAGAGGGGGCGCCGAGGCATGGTTTGTAAAATTGGGGGGAAATATGGGAGAGCGTTATTTAATAGGCTTGATAATTTTTTTTTGTATGGAAAGCTTCGGGACTTGGTAAAACTTTTTTAAAGATGGTAAAATTTTGTGAATTTGGTGAAACTTGTAAAATTTTAGGTCTAGCGAATATAGAAACCGTTTTTGAGGGTGTAGACCCCTTGCAAAGAGGGGAAATTTTTGATAAAAGGGTAAAAACCTTTAAAGAATTTAATTTAAACCCCCAGAAATCAGAGACCCCTAGCGAAGATGGTTTGCCCCTTTTGGGAACCCCCATCGCAGAAAATTTAGGGGGGTTTTCCTGCTGAAAAACAACAGCCTGGAGTTATTTTTAATTGGTCTTCGGTTTATTGTAATAGTGCAATTTGGGGTGTGTGAGTGTGTACGTGTTTATTTTGAGTGTGTTCTGTTTATGTGTGTGTGTTTGTGTTTGTGTGTGCGTAAGTGTTTGTGTGTGTTTGGTTTTTGTTTTTGTGTTTTTTTGTGCGTTTTGTTTGTGTGCTCTGCGTATTTTTGTTTTTCTTTTATTTTTGTTCATATTTATTTGGTGTTTTGGTCGCACATCAATACTAGAATTACTGTTTTTCTATTTTTATCTCCTTATCGGATCAAATCTATTTTTTTTTTAATATATCAGAGAGGCATAGAAAAGGAGAGACAAAACTGATGCGACAAGGAAAAGGAGGGAAGGGACCGGCTGCGGGGCCAAATTTACACTGTCTTTAAATCAAATCAGGTGTCGAAGTTCAGTTGGGAAGGCCGAGAAAAAGAAAATGAAGTAGGTTCTTAGTTCTTTTCAGTGCATTTTAAAAAGGGTTTTTTTTATTGAAATTGCAAATCTTTTGGGTTGGCTTTGGGCCCCTTTGAGGTTGAGGGGTTTTAGACGGAACCCTTTTCTTTGGCTATAGGGTGATACTTATAATCGGGAAAAATCACTGAGATAGGAAAAATATTACAGATAGTTTTTGACTAAAGACGGGGAAAAAAAATACAC